>NW_028135203.1:0-138102 GCF_964662115.1 Mustela nivalis
AGGCCTCTCCACATTCCACGGCCATCGTTGATACAAATTCCAGGGACAAAAGCCTGAACAAGTGCCTCAGACTCGCTCTTTCTTCATATCCTGAAGAGTTCTTCTCATGGTTTGTAGATTGTGCCTGCCATACATACGTCCCCAAACCTAAGCTGAGTTTGTGTTTTCAGACTTCTGTCCTCAAAGTCCTGTGCCACACACCCTCCAGGCTGGGGCCCCTGGAGCCACACATTAGGACTGTGCCTACCCAATCCATGGGAATTCTGCCCACTCCATTGTCCAAAATCGTACAAATTAGGAGAACTCTCAAAGACCACGAGGCCATCCCAATAGTGCAAGCCTCCGGGGACAACCAAGGGCGGTCTGAAACCAGGGGATCATCTACCTCCACTCATTCCATAGATGGATATCCCGAGAGAAGAAGATTGAACCAGACAGGACCCTAGGCCGTAATCGGATCCACTGCTTTGTTTTACAGGCATGTCTCCTCAAAATCCTGGATACCAATACCAGCATAAGGGGTTTCCTGAGGCACCCATCAGAACAAATCTCGTCTCCACAAGGAAACTTGTGCATGGGAGCTATGTCAAAAGCTTAGGAGAATACTTCAGGGTCCCGGTGACACCTCCCCATTCCAAGGCCCTCATGGACACAAACATACATTAGGCCCCATACTCAGGATAGTCCATTTCAAATCAGCTACCACGGTTGCTCCCGCAGAGCCATCCGATCTCAAGTATCTTGTTGCTAGGAGACAATTGGAAAGCGAGGCGGGCTTCCCTGGCCTCCATCCTCGAACGGTGCTCTGGAGAAAGGCCATATGGGATGTCCTGGAGCTGCCCAACAGGTCTCAATGTCCCGCAGAAGAATCCTTGAAGGGGGCATCCCACAACTCCCAACGTGGGAAAACCTCCATGGACTTGAGATTCTGCTCCGTTCTTTAAGGGGCAGTCATGCACAGAAACGCCAACCTGAGCCAACGTCTGATCCTCGCCGTGACTTCAGATGCATGAGATATTGGTTCAGATCTGCAGGGGGTACCTGCCATGCCCTCGGCCTGTAGCCCAAGTCTAGCTTGTCTTCTCAGACTTCTGTCCTCACACTCCTGGCCCAGAAGCCCTCACGTTTGGCAATTCCGGACCCACAATGCAGCACTCTGCCTGCCCTCTAGAAAAAATATCTTGCCTAATGAGCTGCCCCGCCACCTCAAATGAGGATATACCAACACGACACTCGACTGTACCCAAATTATATAGTCTAACCTGGGCACCAATGCACTCTCTGACACAACCTTAGCCTGAGCCTCCTGACCAACATTCAGGCAGCTGACCGCACAGTGAGCACATCAGACCCGCCATGGCATTAGGTCGTCATCTCTTCCCAACTGCGGTTTTTCAGGTTTCAGAACCTAGACCTTATCTCCAACCACTGCCCTAGGGTTGAAAATGATGCAGAATCAGAACACCTTCCCCATGGGAAGAGAGCTTGTGATTGGCATGTTGTCCAAAGTTCAGTGTAGTTTAAACCAGTGTGGCCCATGAGGCCCAGGCCATAATCGCGGGCCACATTGGTCACAAACACAAATTGTGACCCTCAGCCTGAGCCCAGTCCTCAAGTAAGGCCTCTCAGTGGCTGGATGAAGAGACAGCATATTGGGCCGGCCAAGCCCCAGGCCCCAATTTTTAACCATAGTTTGGGTTGTCCCTTTACTCTTCCCCAGGGCTCTGCTTTGGAATTCATCTTTGGTTGGGGCACCTGAGGTAAAAAACCTGAAAGGAGACCTCCCATCTCACAATTGACGAAAAACAATTGGGACCGGGCCAAATCCACAGAGAGGAAGTTTCGTCAATGGCCCATGAGGCCTCTCCACATTCCACGGCCATCGTTGATACAAATTCCAGGGACAAAAGCCTGAACAAGTGCCTCAGACTCGCTCTTTCTTCATATCCTGAAGAGTTCTTCTCATGGTTTGTAGATTGTGCCTGCCGTACATACGTCCCCAAACCTAAGCTGAGTTTGTGTTTTCAGACTTCTGTCCTCAAAGTCCTGTGCCACACACCCTCCAGGCTGGGGCCCCTGGAGCCACACATTAGGACTGTGCCTACCCAATCCATGGGAATTCTGCCCACTCCATTGTCCAAAATCGTACAAATTAGGAGAACTCTCCGAAGTCCCCGAGGCCATCCCAATAGTGTAAGTCTCCGGGGACAAAAAAAAGGCGGTCTGAAACCAGGGGATCATCTACCTCCACTCATTCCATAGATGGATATCCCGAGAGAAGAAGATTGAACCAGACAGGACCCTAGGCCGTAATCGGATCCACTGCTTTGTTTTACAGGCATGTCTCCTCAAAATCCTGGATACCAATACCAGCATAAGGGGTTTCCTGAGGCACCCATCAGAACAAATCTCGTCTCCACAAGGAAACTTGTGCATGGGAGCTATGTCAAAAGCTTAGGAGAATACTTCAGGGTCCCGGTGACACCTCCCCATTCCAAGGCCCTCATGGACACAAACATACATTAGGCCCCATACTCAGGATAGTCCATTTCAAATCAGCTACCACGGTTGCTCCCGCAGAGCCATCCGATCTCAAGTATCTTGTTGCTAGGAGACAATTGGAAATCGAGGCGGGCTTCCCTGGCCTCCATCCTCGAACGGTGCTCTGGAGTCATGCCATATGGGATGTCCTGGAGCTGCCCAACAGGTCTCAATGTCCCGCAGAAGAATCCTTGAAGGGGGCATCTCACAACTCCCAACGTGGGAAAACCTCCATGGACTTGAGATTCTGCTCCGTTCTTTAAGGGGCAGTCATGCACAGAAACGCCAACCTGAGCCAACGTCTGATCCTCGCCGTGACTTCAGATGCATGAGATATTGGTTCAGATCTGCAGGGGGTACCTGCCGTGCCCTCGGCCTGTAGCCCAAGTCTAGCTTGTCTTCTCAGACTTCTGTCCTCACACTCCTGGCCCAGAAGCCCTCACGTTTGGCTATTCCGGACCCACAATGCAGCACTGTGCCTGCCCTCTAGAAAAAATATCTTGCCTAATGAGCAGCCCCGCCACCTCAAATGAGGATATACCAACACGACAATCGACTGTACCCAAATTATATAGTCTAACCTGGGCACCAATGCACTCTCTGACACAACCTGAGACTGAACCTCCTGACCAACATTCAGGAAGCTGACCGCACAGTGAGCACATCAGACCCGCCATGGCATTAGGTCGTCATCTCTTCCCAACTGCGGTTTTTCAGGTTTCAGAACCTAGACCTTATCTCCAACCACTGCCCTAGGGTTGAAAATGATGCAGAATCAGAACACCTTCCCCATGGGAAGAGAGCTTGTGATTGGCATGTTGTCCAAAGTTCAGTGTAGTTTAAACCAGTGTGGCCCATGAGGCCCAGGCCATAATCGCGGGCCACATTGGTCACAAACACAAATTGTGACCCTCAGCCTGAGCCCAGTCCTCAAGTAAGGCCTCTCAGTGGCTGGATGAAGAGACAGCATATTGGGCCGGCCATGCCCCCAGGCCCCAATTTTTAACCTTAGTTTGGGTTGTCCCTTTACTCTTCCCCAGGGCTCTGCTTTGGAATTCATCTTTGGTTGGGGCACCTGAGGTAAAAAACCTGAAAGGAGACCTCCCATCTCACAATTGACGAAAAACAATTGGGACCGGGCCAAATCCACAGAGAGGAAGTTTCGTCAATGGCCCATGAGGCCTCTCCACATTCCACGGCCATCGTTGATACAAATTCCAGGGACAAAAGCCTGAACAAGTGCCTCAGACTCGCTCTTTCTTCATATCCTGAAGAGTTCTTCTCATGGTTTGTAGATTGTGCCTGCCATACATACGTCCCCAAACCTAAGCTGAGTTTGTGTTTTCAGACTTCTGTCCTCAAAGTCCTGTGCCACACACCCTCCAGGCTGGGGCCCCTGGAGCCACACATTAGGACTGTGCCTACCCAATCCATGGGAATTCTGCCCACTCCATTGTCCAAAATCGTACAAATTAGGAGAACTCTCAAAGACCACGAGGCCATCCCAATAGTGTAAGCCTCCGGGGACAACCAAGGGCGGTCTGAAACCAGGGGATCATCTACCTCCACTCATTCCATAGATGGATATCCCGAGAGAAGAAGATTGAACCAGACAGGACCCTAGGCCGTAATCGGATCCACTGCTTTGTTTTACAGGCATGTCTCCTCAAAATCCTGGATACCAATACCAGCATAAGGGGTTTCCTGAGGCACCCATCAGAACAAATCTCGTCTCCACAAGGAAACTTGTGCATGGGAGCTATGGCAAAAGCTTAGGAGAATACTTCAGGGTCCCGGTGACACCTCCCCATTCCAAGGCCCTCATGGACACAAACATACATTAGGCCCCATACTCAGGATAGTCCATTTCAAATCAGCTACCACGGTTGCTCCCGCAGAGCCATCCGATCTCAAGTATCTTGTTGCTAGGAGATAATTGGAAAGCGAGGCGGGCTTCCCTGGCCTCCATCCTCGAACGGTGCTCTGGAGTCAAGCCATATGTGATGTCCTGGAGCTGCCCAACAGGTCTCAATGTCCCGCAGAAGAATCCTTGAAGGGGGCATCCCACAACTCCCAACGTGGGAAAACCTCCATGGACTTGAGATTCTGCTCCGTTCTTTAAGGGGCAGTCATGCACAGAAACGCCAACCTGAGCCAACGTCTGATCCTCGCCGTGACTTCAGATGCATGAGATATTGGTTCAGATCTGCAGGGGGTACCTGCCATGCCCTCGGCCTGTAGCCCAAGTCTAGCTTGTCTTCTCAGACTTCTGTCCTCACACTCCTGGCCCAGAAGCCCTCACGTTTGGCAATTCCGGACCCACAATGCAGCACTCTGCCTGCCCTCTAGAAAAAATATCTTGCCTAATGAGCTGCCCCGCCACCTCAAATGAGGATATACCAACACGACACTCGACTGTACCCAAATTATATAGTCTAACCTGGGCACCAATGCACTCTCTGACACAACCTGAGCCTGAACCTCCTGACCAACATTCAGGCAGCTGACCGCACAGTGAGCACATCAGACCCGCCATGGCATTAGGTCGTCATCTCTTCCCAACTGCGGTTTTTCAGGTTTCAGAACCTAGACCTTATCTCCAACCACTGCCCTAGGGTTGAAAATGATGCAGAATCAGAACACCTTCCCCATGGGAAGAGAGCTTGTGATTGGCATGTTGTCCAAAGTTCAGTGTAGTTTAAACCAGTGTGGCCCATGAGGCCCAGGCCATAATCGCGGGCCACATTGGTCACAAACACAAATTGTGACCCTCAGCCTGAGCCCAGTCCTCAAGTAAGGCCTCTCAGTGGCTGGATGAAGAGACAGCATATTGGGCCGGCCATGTCCCCAGGCCCCAATTTTTAACCTTAGTTTGGGTTGTCCCTTTACTCTTCCCCAGGGCTCTGCTTTGGAATTCATCTTTGGTTGGGGCACCTGAGGTAAAAAACCTGAAAGGAGACCTCCCATCTCACAATTGACGAAAAACAATTGGGACCGGGCCAAATCCACAGAGAGAAAGTTTCGTCAATGGCCCATGAGGCCTCTCCACATTCCACGGCCATCGTTGATACAAATTCCAGGGACAAAAGCCTGAACAAGTGCCTCAGACTCGCTCTTTCTTCATATCCTGAAGAGTTCTTCTCATGGTTTGTAGATTGTGCCTGCCATACATACGTCCCCAAACCTAAGCTGAGTTTGTGTTTTCAGACTTCTGTCCTCAAAGTCCTGTGCCACACACCCTCCAGGCTGGGGCCCCTGGAGCCACACATTAGGACTGTGCCTACCCAATCCATGGGAATTCTGCCCACTCCATTGTCCAAAATCGTACAAATTAGGAGAACTCTCAAAGACCACGAGGCCATCCCAATAGTGTAAGCCTCTGGGGACAACCAAGGGCGGTCTGAAACCAGGGGATCATCTACCTCCACTCATTCCATAGATGGATATCCCGAGAGAAGAAGATTGAACCAGACAGGACCCTAGGCCGTAATCGGATCCACTGCTTTGTTTTACAGGCATGTCTCCTCAAAATCCTGGATACCAATACCAGCATAAGGGGTTTCCTGAGGCACCCATCAGAACAAATCTCGTCTCCACAAGGAAACTTGTGCATGGGAGCTATGTCAAAAGCTTAGGAGAATACTTCAGGGTCCCGGTGACACCTCCCCATTCCAAGGCCCTCATGGACACAAACATACATTAGGCCCCATACTCAGGATAGTCCATTTCAAATCAGCTACCACGGTTGCTCCCGCAGAGCCATCCGATCTCAAGTATCTTGTTGCTAGGAGACAATTGGAAAGCGAGGCGGGCTTCCCTGGCCTCCATCCTCGAACGGTGCTCTGGAGTCAAGCCATATGGGATGTCCTGGAGCTGCCCAACAGGTCTCAATGTCCCGCAGAAGAATCCTTGAAGGGGGCATCCCACAACTCCCAACGTGGGAAAACCTCCATGGACTTGAGATTCCGCTCCGTTCTTTAAGGGGCAGTCATGCACAGAAACGCCAACCTGAGCCAACGTCTGATCCTCGCCGTGACTTCAGATGCATGAGATATTGGTTCAGATCTGCAGGGGGTACCTGCCATGCCCTCGGCCTGTAGCCCAAGTCTAGCTTGTCTTCTCAGACTTCTGTCCTCACACTCCTGGCCCAGAAGCCCTCACGTTTGGCAATTCCGGACCCACAATGCAGCACTCTGCCTGCCCTCTAGAAAAAATATCTTGCCTAATGAGCTGCCCCGCCACCTCAAATGAGGATATACCAACACGACACTCGACTGTACCCAAATTATATAGTCTAACCTGGGCACCAATGCACTCTCTGACACAACCTGAGCCTGAACCTCCTGACCAACATTCAGGCAGCTGACCGCACAGTGAGCACATCAGACCCGCCATGGCATTAGGTCGTCCTCTCTTCCCAACTGCGGTTTTTCAGGTTTCAGAACCTAGACCTTATCTCCAACCACTGCCCTAGGGTTGAAAATGATGCAGAATCAGAACACCTTCCCCATGGTAAGAGAGCTTGTGATTGGCATATTGCCAAAGTTCAGTGTAGTTTAAACCAGTGTGGCCCATGAGGCCCAGGCCATAATCGCGGGCCACATTGGTCACAAACACAAATTGTGACCCTCAGCCTGAGCCCATTCCTCAAGTAAGGCCTCTCAGTGGCTGGATGAAGAGACAGCATATTGGACCGGCCATGCCCCCAGGCCCCAATTTTTAACCATAGTTTGGGTTGTCCCTTTACTCTTCCCCAGGGCTCTGCTTTGGAATTCATCTTTGTTTGGGGCACCTGAGGGAAAAAACCTGAAAGGAGACCTCCCATCTCACAATTGACGAAAAACAATTGGGACCGGGCCAAATCCACAGAGAGGAAGTTTCGTCAATGGCCCATGAGGCCTCTCCACATTCCACGGCCATCGTTGATACAAATTCCAGGGACAAAAGCCTGAACAAGTGCCTCAGACTCGCTCTTTCTTCATATCCTGAAGAGTTCTTCTCATGGTTTGTAGATTGTGCCTGCCATACATACGTCCCCAAACCTAAGCTGAGTTTGTGTTTTCAGACTTCTGTCCTCAAAGTCCTGTGCCACACACCCTCCAGGCTGGGGCCCCTGGAGCCACACATTAGGACTGTGCCTACCCAATCCATGGGAATTCTGCCCACTCCATTGTCCAAAATCGTACAAATTAGGAGAACTCTCCGAACTCCCCGAGGCCATCCCAATAGTGTAAGTCTCCGGGGACAAAAAAAAGGCGGTCTGAAACCAGGGGATCATCTACCTCCACTCATTCCATAGATGGATATCCCGAGAGAAGAAGATTGAACCAGACAGGACCCTAGGCCGTAATCGGATCCACTGCTTTGTTTTACAGGCATGTCTCCTCAAAATCCTGGATACCAATACCAGCATAAGGGGTTTCCTGAGGCACCCATCAGAACAAATCTCGTCTCCACAAGGAAACTTGTGCATGGGAGCTATGTCAAAAGCTTAGGAGAATACTTCAGGGTCCCGGTGACACCTCCCCATTCCAAGGCCCTCATGGACACAAACATACATTAGGCCCCATACTCAGGATAGTCCATTTCAAATCAGCTACCACGGTTGCTCCCGCAGAGCCATCCGATCTCAAGTATCTTGTTGCTAGGAGACAATTGGAAAGCGAGGCGGGCTTCCCTGGCCTCCATCCTCGAACGGTGCTCTGGAGTCAAGCCATATGGGATGTCCTGGAGCTGCCCAACAGGTCTCAATGTCCCGCAGAAGAATCCTTGAAGGGGGCATCCCACAACTCCCAACGTGGGAAAACCTCCATGGACTTGAGATTCTGCTCCGTTCTTTAAGGGGCAGTCATGCACAGAAACGCCAACCTGAGCCAACGTCTGATCCTCGCCGTGACTTCAGATGCATGAGATATTGGTTCAGATCTGCAGGGGGTACCTGCCATGCCCTCGGCCCTTAGCCCAAGTCTAGCTTGTCTTCTCAGACTTCTGTCCTCACACTCCTGGCCCAGAAGCCCTCACGTTTGGCAATTCCGGACCCACAATGCAGCACTCTGCCTGCCCTCTAGAAAAAATATCTTGCCTAATGAGCTGCCCCGCCACCTCAAATGAGGATATACCAACACGACACTCGACTGTACCCAAATTATATAGTCTAACCTGGGCACCAATGCACTCTCTGACACAACCTTAGCCTGAACCTCCTGACCAACATTCAGGCAGCTGACCGCACAGTGAGCACATCAGACCCGCCATGGCATTAGGTCGTCATCTCTTCCCAACTGCGGTTTTTCAGGTTTCAGAACCTAGACCTTATCTCCAACCACTGCCCTAGGGTTGAAAATGATGCAGAATCAGAACACCTTCCCCATGGTAAAAGAGCTTGTGATTGGCATGTTGTCCAAAGTTCAGTGTAGTTTAAACCAGTGTGGCCCATGAGGCCCAGGCCATAATCGCGGGCCACATTGGTCACAAACACAAATTGTGACCCTCAGCCTGAGCCCAGTCCTCAAGTAAGGCCTCTCAGTGGCTGGATGAAGAGACAGCATATTGGGCCGGCCAAGCCCCAGGCCCCAATTTTTAACCATAGTTTGGGTTGTCCCTTTACTCTTCCCCAGGGCTCTGCTTTGGAATTCATCTTTGGTTGGGGCACCTGAGGTAAAAAACCTGAAAGGAGACCTCCCATCTCACAATTGACGAAAAACAATTGGGACCGGGCCAAATCCACAGAGAGGAAGTTTCGTCAATGGCCCATGAGGCCTCTCCACATTCCACGGCCATCGTTGATACAAATTCCAGGGACAAAAGCCTGAACAAGTGCCTCAGACTCGCTCTTTCTTCATATCCTGAAGAGTTCTTCTCATGGTTTGTAGATTGTGCCTGCCATACATACGTCCCCAAACCTAAGCTGAGTTTGTGTTTTCAGACTTCTGTCCTCAAAGTCCTGTGCCACACACCCTCCAGGCTGGGGCCCCTGGAGCCACACATTAGGACTGTGCCTACCCAATCCATGGGAATTCTGCCCACTCCATTGTCCAAAATCGTACAAATTAGGAGAACTCTCCGAAGTCCCCGAGGCCATCCCAATAGTGTAAGTCTCCGGGGACAAAAAAAAGGCGGTCTGAAACCAGGGGATCATCTACCTCCACTCATTCCATAGATGGATATCCCGAGAGAAGAAGATTGAACCAGACAGGACCCTAGGCCGTAATCGGATCCACTGCTTTGTTTTACAGGCATGTCTCCTCAAAATCCTGGATACCAATACCAGCATAAGGGGTTTCCTGAGGCACCCATCAGAACAAATCTCGTCTCCACAAGGAAACTTGTGCATGGGAGCTATGTCAAAAGCTTAGGAGAATACTTCAGGGTCCCGGTGACACCTCCCCATTCCAAGGCCCTCATGGACACAAACATATATTAGGCCCCATACTCAGGAGTGTCCATTTCAAATCAGCTACCACGGTTGCTCCCGCAGAGCCATCCGATCTCAAGTATCTTGTTGCTAGGAGACAATTGGAAAGCGAGGCGGGCTTCCCTGGCCTCCATCCTCGAACTGTGCTCTGGAGTCATGCCATATGGGATGTTCTGGAGCTGCCCAACAGGTCTCAATGTCCCGCAGAAGAATCCTTGAAGGGGGCATCTCACAACTCCCAACGTGGGAAAACCTCCATGGACTTGAGATTCTGCTCCGTTCTTTAAGGGGCAGTCATGCACAGAAACGCCAACCTGAGCCACCGTCTGATCCTCGCCGTGACTTCAGATGCATGAGATATTCAGATGCATGAGATATTCAGATCTGCAGGGGGTACCTGCCGTGCCCTCGGCCTGTAGCCCAAGTCTAGCTTGTCTTCTCAGACTTCTGTCCTCACACTCCTGGCCCAGAAGCCCTCACGTTTGGCAATTCCGGACCCACAATGCAGCACTCTGCCTGCCCTCTAGAAAAAATATCTTGCCTAATGAGCTGCCCCGCCACCTCAAATGAGGATATACCAACACGACACTCGACTGTACCCAAATTATATAGTCTAACCTGGGCACCAATGCACTCTCTGACACAACCTGAGCCTGAACCTCCTGACCAACATTCAGGCAGCTGACCGCACAGTGAGCACATCAGACCCGCCATGGCATTAGGTCGTCATCTCTTCCCAACTGTGGTTTTTCAGGTTTCAGGAACTAGACCTTATCTCCAACCACTGCCCTAGGGTTGAAAATGATGCAGAATCAGAACACCTTCCCCATGGGAAGAGAGCTTGTGATTGGCATGTTGTCCAAAGTTCAGTGTAGTTTAAACCAGTGTGGCCCATGAGGCCCAGGCCATAATCGCGGGCCACATTGGTCACAAACACAAATTGTGACCCTCAGCCTGAGCCCAGTCCTCAAGTAAGGCCTCTCAGTGGCTGGATGAAGAGACAGCATATTGGGCCGGCCAAGCCCCCAGGCCACAATTTTTAACCATAGTTTGGGTTGTCCCTTTACTCTTCCCCAGGGCTCTGCTTTGGAATTCATCTTTGGTTGGGGCACCTGAGGTAAAAAACCTGAAAGGAGACCTCCCATCTCACAATTGACGAAAAACAATTGGGACCGGGCCAAATCCACAGAGAGGAAGTTTCGTCAATGGCCCATGAGGCCTCTCCACATTCCACGGCCATCGTTGATACAAATTCCAGGGACAAAAGCCTGAACAAGTGCCTCAGACTCGCTCTTTCTTCATATCCTGAAGAGTTCTTCTCATGGTTTGTAGATTGTGCCTGCCATACATACGTCCCCAAACCTAAGCTGAGTTTGTGTTTTCAGACTTCTGTCCTCAAAGTCCTGTGCCACACACCCTCCAGGCTGGGGCCCCTGGAGCCACACATTAGGACTGTGCCTACCCAATCCATGGGAATTCTGCCCACTCCATTGTCCAAAATCGTACAAATTAGGAGAACTCTCCGAACTCCCCGAGGCCATCCCAATAGTGTAAGTCTCCGGGGACAAAAAAAAGGCGGTCTGAAACCAGGGGATCATCTACCTCCACTCATTCCATAGATGGATATCCCGAGAGAAGAAGATTGAACCAGACAGGACCCTAGGCCGTAATCGGATCCACTGCTTTGTTTTACAGGCATGTCTCCTCAAAATCCTGGATTCCAATACAGGCATAAGGGGTCTCCTGAGGCACCCATCAGAACAAATCTCGTCTCCACAAGGAAACTTGTGCATGGGAGTATGTCAAAAGCTTAGGAGAATTCTTTAGGGTCCCGGTGCCACTGCCGCATTCCAAGGCCCTCAGGGACACAAACACACATTCGCCCCATCCAGGAAAGTCCATTTCAAATTAGCCACCCTGGATGCTCCATTAGGGCCTTCCGATCTCAATTATCTTGTTGCTAGGAGACAATTGGAAAGCGAGGCTGGCTTCCCTGGCCTCCATCCTCGAACTGTGCTCTGGAGTCATGCCATATGGGATGTCCTGGAGCTGCCCAACAGGTCTCAATGTCCCGCAGAAGAATCCTTGAGGGGGCATCCCACAACTCCCAACGTGGGAAAACCTCCATGGACTTGAGATTCTGCTCCGTTCTTTAAGGGGCAGTCATGCACAGAAACGCCAACCTGAGCCAACGTCTGATCCTCGCCGTGACTTCAGATGCATGAGATATTGGTTCAGATCTGCAGGGGGTACCTGCCGTGCCTTCGGCCTGTAGCCCAAGTCTAGCTTGTCTTCTCAGACTTCTGTCCTCACACTCCTGGCCCAGAAGCCCTCACGTTTGGCAATTCCGGACCCACAATGCAGCACTCTGCCTGCCCTCTAGAAAAAAAATCTTGCCTAATGAGCTGCCCCGCCACCTCAAATGAGGATATACCAACACGACACTCGACTGTACCCAAATTATATAGTCTAACCTGGGCACCAATGCACTCTCTGACACAACCTGAGCCTGAACCTCCTGACCAACATTCAGGCAGCTGACCGCACAGTGAGCACATCAGACCCGCCATGGCATTAGGTCGTCATCTCTTCCCAACTGCGGTTTTTCAGGTTTCAGAACCTAGACCTTATCTCCAACCACTGCCCTAGGGTTGAAAATGATGCAGAATCAGAACACCTTCCCCATGGGAAGAGAGCTTGTGATTGGCATGTTGTCCAAAGTTCAGTGTAGTTTAAACCAGTGTGGCCCATGAGGCCCAGGCCATAATCGCGGGCCACATTGGTCACAAACACAAATTGTGACCCTCAGCCTGAGCCCAGTCCTCAAGTAAGGCCTCTCAGTGGCTGGATGAAGAGACAGCATATTGGGCCAGCCAAGCCCCCAGGCCCCAATTTTTAACCATAGTTTGGGTTGTCCCTTTACTCTTCCCCAGGGCTCTGCTTTGGAATTCATCTTTGGTTGGGGCACCTGAGGTAAAAAACCTGAAAGGAGACCTCCCATCTCACCATTGACGAAAAACAATTGGGACCGGGCCAAATCCACAGAGAGGAAGTTTCGTCAATGGCCCATGAGGCCTCTCCACATTCCACGGCCATCGTTGATACAAATTCCAGGGACAAAAGCCTGAACAAGTGCCTCAGACTCGCTCTTTCTTCATATCCTGAAGAGTTCTTCTCATGGTTTGTAGATTGTGCCTGCCATACATACGTCCCCAAACCTAAGCTGAGTTTGTGTTTTCAGACTTCTGTCCTCAAAGTCCTGTGCCACACACCCTCCAGGCTGGGGCCCCTGGAGCCACACATTAGGACTGTGCCTACCCAATCCATGGGAATTCTGCCCACTCCATTGTCCAAAATCGTACAAATTAGGAGAACTCTCCGAAGTCCCCGAGGCCATCCCAATAGTGTAAGTCTCCGGGGACAAAAAAAAGGCGGTCTGAAACCAGGGGATCATCTACCTCCACTCATTCCATAGATGGATATCCCGAGAGAAGAAGATTGAACCAGACAGGACCCTAGGCCGTAATCGGATCCACTGCTTTGTTTTACAGGCATGTCTCCTCAAAATCCTGGATACCAATACCAGCATAAGGGGTTTCCTGAGGCACCCATCAGAACAAATCTCGTCTCCACAAGGAAACTTGTGCATGGGAGCTATGTCAAAAGCTTAGGAGAATACTTCAGGGTCCCGGTGACACCTCCCCATTCCAAGGCCCTCATGGACACAAACATACATTAGGCCCCATACTCAGGAGTGTCCATTTCAAATCAGCTACCACGGTTGCTCCCGCAGAGCCATCCGATCTCAAGTATCTTGTTGCTAGGAGACAATTGGAAAGCGAGGCGGGCTTCCCGGGCCTCCATCCTCGAACTGTGCTCTGGAGTCATTCCATATGGGATGTCCTGGAGCTGTCCAACAGGTCTCAATGCCCACAGAAGAATCCTTGAAGGGGGCATCTCACAACTCCCAACGTGGGAAAACCTCCATGGACTTGAGATTCCGCTCCGTTCTTTAAGGGGCAGTCATGCACAGAAACGCCAACCTGAGCCAACGTCTGATCCTCGCCGTGACTTCAGATGCATGAGATATTGGTTCAGATCTGCAGGGGGTACCTGCCGTGCCCTCGGCCTGTAGCCCAAGTCTAGCTTGTCTTCTCAGACTTCTGTCCTCACACTCCTGGCCCAGAAGCCCTCACGTTTGGCAATTCCGGACCCACAATGCAGCACTCTGCCTGCCCTCTAGAAAAAAAATCTTGCCTAATGAGCTGCCCCGCCACCTCAAATGAGGATATACCAACACGACACTCGACTGTACCCAAATTATATAGTCTAACCTGGGCACCAATGCACTCTCTGACACAACCTGAGCCTGAACCTCCTGACCAACATTCAGGCAGCTGACCGCACAGTGAGCACATCAGACCCGCCATGGCATTAGGTCGTCATCTCTTCCCAACTGCGGTTTTTCAGGTTTCAGAACCTAGACCTTATCTCCAACCACTGCCCTAGGGTTGAAAATGATGCAGAATCAGAACACCTTCCCCATGGTAAGAGAGCTTGTGATTGGCATGTTGTCCAAAGTTCAGTGTAGTTTAAACCAGTGTGGCCCATGAGGCCCAGGCCATAATCACGGGCCACATTGGTCACAAACACAAATTGTGACCCTCAGCCTGAGCCCAGTCCTCAAGTAAGGCCTCTCAGTGGCTGGATGAAGAGACAGCATATTGGGCCGGCCAAGCCCCCAGGCCCCAATTTTTAACCATAGTTTGGGTTGTCCCTTTACTCTTCCCCAGGGCTCTGCTTTGGAATTCATCTTTGGTTGGGGCACCTGAGGTAAAAAACCTGAAAGGAGACCTCCCATCTCACAATTGACGAAAAACAATTGGGACCGGGCCAAATCCACAGAGAGGAAGTTTCGTCAATGGCCCATGAGGCCTCTCCACATTCCACGGCCATCGTTGATACAAATTCCAGGGACAAAAGCCTGAACAAGTGCCTCAGACTCGCTCTTTCTTCATATCCTGAAGAGTTCTTCTCATGGTTTGTAGATTGTGCCTGCCATACATACGTCCCCAAACCTAAGCTGAGTTTGTGTTTTCAGACTTCTGTCCTCAAAGTCCTGTGCCACACACCCTCCAGGCTGGGGCCCCTGGAGCCACACATTAGGACTGTGCCTACCCAATCCATGGGAATTCTGCCCACTCCATTGTCCAAAATCGTACAAATTAGGAGAACTCTCCGAACTCCCCGAGGCCATCCCAATAGTGTAAGTCTCCGGGGACAAAAAAAAGGCGGTCTGAAACCAGGGGATCATCTACCTCCACTCATTCCATAGATGGATATCCCGAGAGAAGAAGATTGAACCAGACAGGACCCTAGGCCGTAATCGGATCCACTGCTTTGTTTTACAGGCATGTCTCCTCAAAATCCTGGATTCCAATACAGGCATAAGGGGTCTCCTGAGGCACCCATCAGAACAAATCTCGTCTCCACAAGGAAACTTGTGCATGGGAGTATGTCAAAAGCTTAGGAGAATTCTTTAGGGTCCCGGTGCCACTGCCGCATTCCAAGGCCCTCAGGGACACAAACACACATTCGCCCCATCCAGGAAAGTCCATTTCAAATTAGCCACCCTGGATGCTCCATTAGGGCCTTCCGATCTCAATTATCTTGTTGCTAGGAGACAATTGGAAAGCGAGGCTGGCTTCCCTGGCCTCCATCCTCGAACTGTGCTCTGGAGTCATGCCATATGGGATGTCCTGGAGCTGCCCAACAGGTCTCAATGTCCCGCAGAAGAATCCTTGAGGGGGCATCCCACAACTCCCAACGTGGGAAAACCTCCATGGACTTGAGATTCTGCTCCGTTCTTTAAGGGGCAGTCATGCACAGAAACGCCAACCTGAGCCAACGTCTGATCCTCGCCGTGACTTCAGATGCATGAGATATTGGTTCAGATCTGCAGGGGGTACCTGCCGTGCCCTCGGCCTGTAGCCCAAGTCTAGCTTGTCTTCTCAGACTTCTGTCCTCACACTCCTGGCCCAGAAGCCCTCACGTTTGGCAATTCCGGACCCACAATGCAGCACTCTGCCTGCCCTCTAGAAAAAAAATCTTGCCTAATGAGCTGCCCCGCCACCTCAAATGAGGATATACCAACACGACACTCGACTGTACCCAAATTATATAGTCTAACCTGGGCACCAATGCACTCTCTGACACAACCTGAGCCTGAACCTCCTGACCAACATTCAGGCAGCTGACCGCACAGTGAGCACATCAGACCCGCCATGGCATTAGGTCGTCATCTCTTCCCAACTGCGGTTTTTCAGGTTTCAGAACCTAGACCTTATCTCCAACCACTGCCCTAGGGTTGAAAATGATGCAGAATCAGAACACCTTCCCCATGGGAAGAGAGCTTGTGATTGGCATGTTGTCCAAAGTTCAGTGTAGTTTAAACCAGTGTGGCCCATGAGGCCCAGGCCATAATCGCGGGCCACATTGGTCACAAACACAAATTGTGACCCTCAGCCTGAGCCCAGTCCTCAAGTAAGGCCTCTCAGTGGCTGGATGAAGAGACAGCATATTGGGCCAGCCAAGCCCCCAGGCCCCAATTTTTAACCATAGTTTGGGTTGTCCCTTTACTCTTCCCCAGGGCTCTGCTTTGGAATTCATCTTTGGTTGGGGCACCTGAGGTAAAAAACCTGAAAGGAGACCTCCCATCTCACCATTGACGAAAAACAATTGGGACCGGGCCAAATCCACAGAGAGGAAGTTTCGTCAATGGCCCATGAGGCCTCTCCACATTCCACGGCCATCGTTGATACAAATTCCAGGGACAAAAGCCTGAACAAGTGCCTCAGACTCGCTCTTTCTTCATATCCTGAAGAGTTCTTCTCATGGTTTGTAGATTGTGCCTGCCATACATACGTCCCCAAACCTAAGCTGAGTTTGTGTTTTCAGACTTCTGTCCTCAAAGTCCTGTGCCACACACCCTCCAGGCTGGGGCCCCTGGAGCCACACATTAGGACTGTGCCTACCCAATCCATGGGAATTCTGCCCACTCCATTGTCCAAAATCGTACAAATTAGGAGAACTCTCCGAAGTCCCCGAGGCCATCCCAATAGTGTAAGTCTCCGGGGACAAAAAAAAGGCGGTCTGAAACCAGGGGATCATCTACCTCCACTCATTCCATAGATGGATATCCCGAGAGAAGAAGATTGAACCAGACAGGACCCTAGGCCGTAATCGGATCCACTGCTTTGTTTTACAGGCATGTCTCCTCAAAATCCTGGATACCAATACCAGCATAAGGGGTTTCCTGAGGCACCCATCAGAACAAATCTCGTCTCCACAAGGAAACTTGTGCATGGGAGCTATGTCAAAAGCTTAGGAGAATACTTCAGGGTCCCGGTGACACCTCCCCATTCCAAGGCCCTCATGGACACAAACATACATTAGGCCCCATACTCAGGATAGTCCATTTCAAATCAGCTACCACGGTTGCTCCCGCAGAGCCATCCGATCTCAAGTATCTTGTTGCTAGGAGACAATTGGAAAGCGAGGCGGGCTTCCCTGGCCTCCATCCTCGAACTGTGCTCTGGAGTCATTCCATATGGGATGTCCTGGAGCTGCCCAACAGGTCTCAATGCCCACAGAAGAATCCTTGAAGGGGGCATCTCACAACTCCCAACGTGGGAAAACCTCCATGGACTTGAGATTCCGCTCCGTTCTTTAAGGGGCAGTCATGCACAGAAACGCCAACCTGAGCCAACGTCTGATCCTCGCCGTGACTTCAGATGCATGAGATATTGGTTCAGATCTGCAGGGGGTACCTGCCGTGCCCTCGGCCTGTAGCCCAAGTCTAGCTTGTCTTCTCAGACTTCTGTCCTCACACTCCTGGCCCAGAAGCCCTCACGTTTGGCAATTCCGGACCCACAATGCAGCACTCTGCCTGCCCTCTAGAAAAAAAATCTTGCCTAATGAGCTGCCCCGCCACCTCAAATGAGGATATACCAACACGACACTCGACTGTACCCAAATTATATAGTCTAACCTGGGCACCAATGCACTCTCTGACACAACCTGAGCCTGAACCTCCTGACCAACATTCAGGCAGCTGACCGCACAGTGAGCACATCAGACCCGCCATGGCATTAGGTCGTCATCTCTTCCCAACTGCGGTTTTTCAGGTTTCAGAACCTAGACCTTATCTCCAACCACTGCCCTAGGGTTGAAAATGATGCAGAATCAGAACACCTTCCCCATGGTAAGAGAGCTTGTGATTGGCATGTTGTCCAAAGTTCAGTGTAGTTTAAACCAGTGTGGCCCATGAGGCCCAGGCCATAATCACGGGCCACATTGGTCACAAACACAAATTGTGACCCTCAGCCTGAGCCCAGTCCTCAAGTAAGGCCTCTCAGTGGCTGGATGAAGAGACAGCATATTGGGCCAGCCAAGCCCCCAGGCCCCAATTTTTAACCATAGTTTGGGTTGTCCCTTTACTCTTCCCCAGGGCTCTGCTTTGGAATTCATCTTTGGTTGGGGCACCTGAGGTAAAAAACCTGAAAGGAGACCTCCCATCTCACCATTGACGAAAAACAATTGGGACCGGGCCAAATCCACAGAGAGGAAGTTTCGTCAATGGCCCATGAGGCCTCTCCACATTCCACGGCCATCGTTGATACAAATTCCAGGGACAAAAGCCTGAACAAGTGCCTCAGACTCGCTCTTTCTTCATATCCTGAAGAGTTCTTCTCATGGTTTGTAGATTGTGCCTGCCATACATACGTCCCCAAACCTAAGCTGAGTTTGTGTTTTCAGACTTCTGTCCTCAAAGTCCTGTGCCACACACCCTCCAGGCTGGGGCCCCTGGAGCCACACATTAGGACTGTGCCTACCCAATCCATGGGAATTCTGCCCACTCCATTGTCCAAAATCGTACAAATTAGGAGAACTCTCCGAAGTCCCCGAGGCCATCCCAATAGTGTAAGTCTCCGGGGACAAAAAAAAGGCGGTCTGAAACCAGGGGATCATCTACCTCCACTCATTCCATAGATGGATATCCCGAGAGAAGAAGATTGAACCAGACAGGACCCTAGGCCGTAATCGGATCCACTGCTTTGTTTTACAGGCATGTCTCCTCAAAATCCTGGATACCAATACCAGCATAAGGGGTTTCCTGAGGCACCCATCAGAACAAATCTCGTCTCCACAAGGAAACTTGTGCATGGGAGCTATGTCAAAAGCTTAGGAGAATACTTCAGGGTCCCGGTGACACCTCCCCATTCCAAGGCCCTAATGGACACAAACATACATTAGGCCCCATACTCAGGATAGTCCATTTCAAATCAGCTACCACGGTTGCTCCCGCAGAGCCATCCGATCTCAAGTATCTTGTTGCTAGGAGACAATTGGAAATCGAGGCGGGCTTCCCTGGCCTCCATCCTCGAACGGTGCTCTGGAGTCATGCCATATGGGATGTCCTGGAGCTGCCCAACAGGTCTCAATGTCCCGCAGAAGAATCCTTGAAGGGGGCATCTCACAACTCCCAACGTGGGAAAACCTCCATGGACTTGAGATTCTGCTCCGTTCTTTAAGGGGCAGTCATGCACAGAAACGCCAACCTGAGCCAACGTCTGATCCTCGCCGTGACTTCAGATGCATGAGATATTGGTTCAGATCTGCAGGGGGTACCTGCCGTGCCCTCGGCCTGTAGCCCAAGTCTAGCTTGTCTTCTCAGACTTCTGTCCTCACACTCCTGGCCCAGAAGCCCTCACGTTTGGCAATTCCGGACCCACAATGCAGCACTCTGCCTGCCCTCTAGAAAAAATATCTTGCCTAATGAGCTGCCCCGCCACCTCAAATGAGGATATACCAACACGACACTCGACTGTACCCAAATTATATAGTCTAACCTGGGCACCAATGCACTCTCTGACACAACCTGAGCCTGAACCTCCTGACCAACATTCAGGCAGCTGACCGCACAGTGAGCACATCAGACCCGCCATGGCATTAGGTCGTCATCTCTTCCCAACTGTGGTTTTTCAGGTTTCAGGAACTAGACCTTATCTCCAACCACTGCCCTAGGGTTGAAAATGATGCAGAATCAGAACACCTTCCCCATGGGAAGAGAGCTTGTGATTGGCATGTTGTCCAAAGTTCAGTGTAGTTTAAACCAGTGTGGCCCATGAGGCCCAGGCCATAATCGCGGGCCACATTGGTCACAAACACAAATTGTGACCCTCAGCCTGAGCCCAGTCCTCAAGTAAGGCCTCTCAGTGGCTGGATGAAGAGACAGCATATTGGGCCGGCCAAGTCCCCAGGCCACAATTTTTAACCATAGTTTGGGTTGTCCCTTTACTCTTCCCCAGGGCTCTGCTTTGGAATTCATCTTTGGTTGGGGCACCTGAGGTAAAAAACCTGAAAGGAGACCTCCCATCTCACAATTGACGAAAAACAATTGGGACCGGGCCAAATCCACAGAGAGGAAGTTTCGTCAATGGCCCATGAGGCCTCTCCACATTCCACGGCCATCGTTGATACAAATTCCAGGGACAAAAGCCTGAACAAGTGCCTCAGACTCGCTCTTTCTTCATATCCTGAAGAGTTCTTCTCATGGTTTGTAGATTGTGCCTGCCATATATACGTCCCCAAACCTAAGCTGAGTTTGTGTTTTCAGAATTCTGTCCTCAAAGTCCTGTGCCACACACCCTCCAGGGGGGCCCCTGGAGCCACACATTAGGACTGTGCCTACCCAATCCATGGGAATTCTGCCCACTCCATTGTCCAAAATCGTACAAATTAGGAGAACTCTCCGAACTCCCCGAGGCCATCCCAATAGTGTAAGCCTCCGGGGACAACCAAGGGCGGTCTGAAACCAGGGGATCATCTACCTCCACTCATTCCATAGATGGATATCCCGAGAGAAGAAGATTGAACCAGACAGGACCCTAGGCCGTAATCGGATCCACTGCTTTGTTTTACAGGCATGTCTCCTCAAAATCCTGGATACCAATACCAGCATAAGGGGTTTCCTGAGGCACCCATCAGAACAAATCTCGTCTCCACAAGGAAACTTGTGCATGGGAGCTATGGCAAAAGCTTAGGAGAATACTTCAGGGTCCCGGTGACACCTCCCCATTCCAAGGCCCTCATGGACACAAACATACATTAGGCCCCATACTCAGGATAGTCCATTTCAAATCAGCTACCACGGTTGCTCCCGCAGAGCCATCCGATCTCAAGTATCTTGTTGCTAGGAGACAATTGGAAATCGAGGCGGGCTTCCCTGGCCTCCATCCTCGAACGGTGCTCTGGAGTCATGCCATATGGGATGTCCTGGAGCTGCCCAACAGGTCTCAATGTCCTGCAGAAGAATCCTTGAAGGGGGCATCTCACAACTCCCAACGTGGGAAAACCTCCATGGACTTGAGATTCTGCTCCGTTCTTTAAGGGGCAGTCATGCACAGAAACGCCAACCTGAGCCAACGTCTGATCCTCGCCGTGACTTCAGATGCATGAGATATTGGTTCAGATCTGCAGGGGGTACCTGCCGTGCCCTCGGCCTGTAGCCCAAGTCTAGCTTGTCTTCTCAGACTTCTGTCCTCACACTCCTGGCCCAGAAGCCCTCACGTTTGGCAATTCCGGACCCACAATGCAGCACTCTGCCTGCCCTCTAGAAAAAATATCTTGCCTAATGAGCTGCCCCGCCACCTCAAATGAGGATATACCAACACGACACTCGACTGTACCCAAATTATATAGTCTAACCTGGGCACCAATGCACTCTCTGACACAACCTGAGCCTGAACCTCCTGACCAACATTCAGGCAGCTGACCGCACAGTGAGCACATCAGACCCGCCATGGCATTAGGTCGTCATCTCTTCCCAACTGCGGTTTTTCAGGTTTCAGAACCTAGACCTTATCTCCAACCACTGCCCTAGGGTTGAAAATGATGCAGAATCAGAACACCTTCCCCATGGGAAGAGAGCTTGTGATTGGCATGTTGTCCAAAGTTCAGTGTAGTTTAAACCAGTGTGGCCCATGAGGCCCAGGCCATAATCGCGGGCCACATTGGTCACAAACACAAATTGTGACCCTCAGCCTGAGCCCAGTCCTCAAGTAAGGCCTCTCAGTGGCTGGATGAAGAGACAGCATATTGGGCCGGCCAAGCCCCCAGGCCACAATTTTTAACCATAGTTTGGGTTGTCCCTTTACTCTTCCCCAGGGCTCTGCTTTGGAATTCATCTTTGGTTGGGGCACCTGAGGTAAAAAACCTGAAAGGAGACCTCCCATCTCACCATTGACGAAAAACAATTGGGACCGGGCCAAATCCACAGAGAGGAAGTTTCGTCAATGGCCCATGAGGCCTCTCCACATTCCACGGCCATCGTTGATACAAATTCCAGGGACAAAAGCCTGAACAAGTGCCTCAGACTCGCTCTTTCTTCATATCCTGAAGAGTTCTTCTCATGGTTTGTAGATTGTGCCTGCCATACATACGTCCCCAAACCTAAGCTGAGTTTGTGTTTTCAGACTTCTGCCCTCAAAGTCCTGTGCCACACACCCTCCAGGCTGGGGCCCCTGGAGCCACACATTAGGACTGTGCCTACCCAATCCATGGGAATTCTGCCCACTCCATTGTCCAAAATCGTACAAATTAGGAGAACTCTCAAAGACCACGAGGCCATCCCAATAGTGTAAGCCTCCGGGGACAACCAAGGGTGGTCTGAAACCAGGGGGTAATCTACCTCCACTCATTCCATAGATGGATATCCCGAGAGAAGATGATTGAACCAGACAGGACCCTAGGCCGTAATCGGATCCACTGCTTTGTTTTACAGGCATGTCTCCTCAAAATCCTGGATACCAATACCAGCATAAGGGGTTTCCTGAGGCACCCATCAGAACAAATCTCGTCTCCACAAGGAAACTTGTGCATGGGAGCTATGTCAAAAGCTTAGGAGAATACTTCAGGGTCCCGGTGCCACTGCCTCATTCCAAGGCCCTCAGGGACACAAACACACATTCGCCCCATCCAGGAAAGTCCATTTCAAATTAGTCACCCTGGATGCTCCCACAGGGCCTTCTGATCTCAATTATCTTGTTGCTAGGAGACAATTGGAAAGCGAGGCGGGCTTCCCTGGCCTCCATCCTCGAACTGTGCTCTGGAGTCATTCCATATGGGATGTCCTGGAGCTGCCCAACAGGTCTCAATGTCCCGCAGAAGAATCCTTGAAGGGGGCATCCCACAACTCCCAACGTGGGAAAACATCCATGGACTTGAGATTCTGCTCCGTTCTTTAAGGGGCAGTCATGCACAGAAACGCCAACCTGAGCCAACGTCTGATCCTCGCCGTGACTTCAGATGCATGAGATATTGGTTCAGATCTGCAGGGGGTACCTGCCGTGCCCTCGGCCTGTAGCCCAAGTCTAGCTTGTCTTCTCAGACTTCTGTCCTCACACTCCTGACCCAGAAGCCCTCACGTTTGGCAATTCCGGACCCACAATGCAGCACTCTGCCTGCCCTCTAGAAAAAATATCTTGCCTAATGAGCTGCCCCGCCACCTCAAATGAGGATATACCAACACGACACTCGACTGTACCCAAATTATATAGTCTAACCTGGGCACCAATGCACTCTCTGACACAACCTGAGCCTGAACCTCCTGACCAACATTCAGGCAGCTGACCGCACAGTGAGCACATCAGACCCGCCATGGCATTAGGTCGTCATCTCTTCCCAACTGCGGTTTTTCAGGTTTCAGAACCTAGACCTTATCTCCAACCACTGCCCTAGGGTTGAAAATGATGCAGAATCAGAACACCTTCCACATGGGAAGAGAGCTTGTGATTGGCATGTTGTCCAAAGTTCAGTGTAGTTTAAACCAGTGTGGCCCATGAGGCCCAGGCCATAATCGCGGGCCACATTGGTCACAAACACAAATTGTGACCCTCAGCCTGAGCCCAGTCCTCAAGTAAGGCCTCTCAGTGGCTGGATGAAGAGACAGCATATTGTCCGGCCAAGCCCCCAGGCCCCAATTTTTAACCATAGTTTGGGTTGTCCCTTTACTCTTCCCCAGGGCTCTGCTTTGGAATTCATCTTTGGTTGGGGCACCTGAGGTAAAAAACCTGAAAGGAGACCTCCCATCTCACAATTGATGAAAAACAATTGGGACCGGGCCAAATCCACAGAGAGGAAGTTTCGTCAATGGCCCATGAGGCCTCTCCACATTCCACGGCCATCGTTGATACAAATTCCAGGGACAAAAGCCTGAACAAGTGCCTCAGACTCGCTCTTTCTTCATATCCTGAAGAGGTCTTCTCATGGTTGTAGATTGTGCCTGCCATACATACGTCCCCAAACCTAAGCTGATTTTGTGTTTTCAGACTTCTGTCCTCAAAGTCCTGTGCCACACACCCTCCAGTCTGGGGCTCCTAAAGCCACACATTAGGACTGTGCCTACCCAATCCATGGGAATTCTGCCCACTCCATTGTCCAAAATCGTACAAATTAGGAGAACTCTCCAAAGTCACCGAGGCCATCCCAATATTGTAAGCCTCTGGGGACAACCAAGGGCGGTCTGAAACCAGGGGATCATCTACCTCCACTCATTCCATAGATGGATATCCCGAGAGAAGAAGATTGAACCAGACAGGACCCTAGGCCGTAATCGGATCCACTGCTTTGTTTTACAGGCATGTCTCCTCAAAATCCTGGATACCAATACCAGCATAAGGGGTTTCCTGAGGCACCCATCAGAACAAATCTCGTCTCCACAAGGAAACTTGTGCATGGGAGCTATGTCAAAAGCTTAGGAGAATACTTCAGGGTCCCGGTGACACCTCCCCATTCCAAGGCCCTCATGGACACAAACATACATTAGGCCCCATACTCAGGATAGTCCATTTCAAATCAGCTACCACGGTTGCTCCCGCAGAGCCATCCGATCTCAAGTATCTTGTTGCTAGGAGACAATTGGAAAGCGAGGCGGGCTTCCCTGGCCTCCATCCTCGAACGGTGCTCTGGAGTCATGCCATATGGGATGTCCTGGAGCTGCCCAACAGGTCTCAATGTCCCGCAGAAGAATCCTTGAAGGGGGCATCTCACAACTCCCAACGTGGGAAAACCTCCATGGACTTGAGATTCTGCTCCGTTCTTTAAGGGGCAGTCATGCACAGAAACGCCAACCTGAGCCAACGTCTGATCCTCGCCGTGACTTCAGATGCATGAGATATTGGTTCAGATCTGCAGGGGGTACCTGCCGTGCCCTCGGCCTGTAGCCCAAGTCTAGCTTGTCTTCTCAGACTTCTGTCCTCACACTCCTGGCCCAGAAGCCCTCACGTTTGGCAATTCCGGACCCACAATGCAGCACTCTGCCTGCCCTCTAGAAAAAATATCTTGCCTAATGAGCTGCCTAGCCACCTCAAATAAGGATAAACCTACACGACACTCGAATGTACCCAAATTATATAGTCTAACCTGGGCACCAATGCACTCTCTGACACAACCTGAGCCCGAACCTCCTGACCAACATTCAGGAAGCTGACTGCACAATGAGCACATCAGACCCGCCATGGCATTAGGTCGTCATCTCTTCCCAACTGCGGTTTTTCAGGTTTCAGAACCTAGACCTTATCTCCAACCACTGCCCTAGGGTTGAAAATGATGCAGAATCAGAACTCCTTCCCCATGGCAAGAAACCTTCTCATTGGCATGTTGTCCAAAGTTCAGTGTAGTTTAAACCATTGTGGCCCATGAGGCCCCGCCCATGCTCGCGTGCCACATTCGTCACAAACACTCATTGTGACCCTCAGCTCTAGCCCAGTCCTCCTGTAAGGCCTCTCAGAAGCTGGATGTATAGACCAGTGTGGCCCATGAGGCCCAGGCCATAATCGCGGGCCACATTGGTCACAAACACATTGTGACCCTCAGCCTGAGCCCAGTTCTCAAGTAAGGCCTCTCAGTGGCTGGATGAAGAGACAGCATATTGGGCCGGCCAAGCCCCCAGGCCCCAATTTTTAACCATAGTTTGGGTTGTCCCTTTACTCTTCCCCAGGGCTCTGCTTTGGAATTCATCTTTGGTTGGGGCACCTGAGGTAAAAAACCTGAAAGGAGACCTCCCATCTCACCATTGACGAAAAACAATTGGGACCGGGCCAAATCCACAGAGAGGAAGTTTCGTCAATGGCCCATGAGGCCTCTCCACATTCCACGGCCATCGTTGATACAAATTCCAGGGACAAAAGCCTGAACAAGTGCCTCAGACTCGCTCTTTCTTCATATCCTGAAGAGTTCTTCTCATGGTTTGTAGATTGTGCCTGCCATACATACGTCCCCAAACCTAAGCTGAGTTTGTGTTTTCAGACTTCTGTCCTCAAAGTCCTGTGCCACACACCCTCCAGGCTGGGGCCCCTGGAGCCACACATTAGGACTGTGCCTACCCAATCCATGGGAATTCTGCCCACTCCATTGTCCAAAATCGTACAAATTAGGAGAACTCTCCGAACTCCCCGAGGCCATCCCAATAGTGTAAGTCTCCGGGGACAAAAAAAAGGCGGTCTGAAACCAGGGGATCATCTACCTCCACTCATTCCATAGATGGATATCCCGAGAGAAGAAGATTGAACCAGACAGGACCCTAGGCCGTAATCGGATCCACTGCTTTGTTTTACAGGCATGTCTCCTCAAAATCCTGGATTCCAATACAGGCATAAGGGGTCTCCTGAGGCACCCATCAGAACAAATCTCGTCTCCACAAGGAAACTTGTGCATGGGAGTATGTCAAAAGCTTAGGAGAATTCTTTAGGGTCCCGGTGCCACTGCCGCATTCCAAGGCCCTCAGGGACACAAACACACATTCGCCCCATCCAGGAAAGTCCATTTCAAATTAGCCACCCTGGATGCTCCATTAGGGCCTTCCGATCTCAATTATCTTGTTGCTAGGAGACAATTGGAAAGCGAGGCTGGCTTCCCTGGCCTCCATCCTCGAACTGTGCTCTGGAGTCATGCCATATGGGATGTCCTGGAGCTGCCCAACAGGTCTCAATGTCCCGCAGAAGAATCCTTGAGGGGGCATCCCACAACTCCCAACGTGGGAAAACCTCCATGGACTTGAGATTCTGCTCCGTTCTTTAAGGGGCAGTCATGCACAGAAACGCCAACCTGAGCCAACGTCTGATCCTCGCCGTGACTTCAGATGCATGAGATATTGGTTCAGATCTGCAGGGGGTACCTGCCGTGCCCTCGGCCTGTAGCCCAAGTCTAGCTTGTCTTCTCAGACTTCTGTCCTCACACTCCTGGCCCAGAAGCCCTCACGTTTGGCAATTCCGGACCCACAATGCAGCACTCTGCCTGCCCTCTAGAAAAAAAATCTTGCCTAATGAGCTGCCCCGCCACCTCAAATGAGGATATACCAACACGACACTCGACTGTACCCAAATTATATAGTCTAACCTGGGCACCAATGCACTCTCTGACACAACCTGAGCCTGAACCTCCTGACCAACATTCAGGCAGCTGACCGCACAGTGAGCACATCAGACCCGCCATGGCATTAGGTCGTCATCTCTTCCCAACTGCGGTTTTTCAGGTTTCAGAACCTAGACCTTATCTCCAACCACTGCCCTAGGGTTGAAAATGATGCAGAATCAGAACACCTTCCCCATGGGAAGAGAGCTTGTGATTGGCATGTTGTCCAAAGTTCAGTGTAGTTTAAACCAGTGTGGCCCATGAGGCCCAGGCCATAATCGCGGGCCACATTGGTCACAAACACAAATTGTGACCCTCAGCCTGAGCCCAGTCCTCAAGTAAGGCCTCTCAGTGGCTGGATGAAGAGACAGCATATTGGGCCAGCCAAGCCCCCAGGCCCCAATTTTTAACCATAGTTTGGGTTGTCCCTTTACTCTTCCCCAGGGCTCTGCTTTGGAATTCATCTTTGGTTGGGGCACCTGAGGTAAAAAACCTGAAAGGAGACCTCCCATCTCACCATTGACGAAAAACAATTGGGACCGGGCCAAATCCACAGAGAGGAAGTTTCGTCAATGGCCCATGAGGCCTCTCCACATTCCACGGCCATCGTTGATACAAATTCCAGGGACAAAAGCCTGAACAAGTGCCTCAGACTCGCTCTTTCTTCATATCCTGAAGAGTTCTTCTCATGGTTTGTAGATTGTGCCTGCCATACATACGTCCCCAAACCTAAGCTGAGTTTGTGTTTTCAGACTTCTGTCCTCAAAGTCCTGTGCCACACACCCTCCAGGCTGGGGCCCCTGGAGCCACACATTAGGACTGTGCCTACCCAATCCATGGGAATTCTGCCCACTCCATTGTCCAAAATCGTACAAATTAGGAGAACTCTCCGAAGTCCCCGAGGCCATCCCAATAGTGTAAGTCTCCGGGGACAAAAAAAAGGCGGTCTGAAACCAGGGGATCATCTACCTCCACTCATTCCATAGATGGATATCCCGAGAGAAGAAGATTGAACCAGACAGGACCCTAGGCCGTAATCGGATCCACTGCTTTGTTTTACAGGCATGTCTCCTCAAAATCCTGGATACCAATACCAGCATAAGGGGTTTCCTGAGGCACCCATCAGAACAAATCTCGTCTCCACAAGGAAACTTGTGCATGGGAGCTATGTCAAAAGCTTAGGAGAATACTTCAGGGTCCCGGTGACACCTCCCCATTCCAAGGCCCTCATGGACACAAACATACATTAGGCCCCATACTCAGGAGTGTCCATTTCAAATCAGCTACCACGGTTGCTCCCGCAGAGCCATCCGATCTCAAGTATCTTGTTGCTAGGAGACAATTGGAAAGCGAGGCGGGCTTCCCTGGCCTCCATCCTCGAACTGTGCTCTGGAGTCATTCCATATGGGATGTCCTGGAGCTGCCCAACAGGTCTCAATGCCCACAGAAGAATCCTTGAAGGGGGCATCTCACAACTCCCAACGTGGGAAAACCTCCATGGACTTGAGATTCCGCTCCGTTCTTTAAGGGGCAGTCATGCACAGAAACGCCAACCTGAGCCAACGTCTGATCCTCGCCGTGACTTCAGATGCATGAGATATTGGTTCAGATCTGCAGGGGGTACCTGCCGTGCCCTCGGCCTGTAGCCCAAGTCTAGCTTGTCTTCTCAGACTTCTGTCCTCACACTCCTGGCCCAGAAGCCCTCACGTTTGGCAATTCCGGACCCACAATGCAGCACTCTGCCTGCCCTCTAGAAAAAAAATCTTGCCTAATGAGCTGCCCCGCCACCTCAAATGAGGATATACCAACACGACACTCGACTGTACCCAAATTATATAGTCTAACCTGGGCACCAATGCACTCTCTGACACAACCTGAGCCTGAACCTCCTGACCAACATTCAGGCAGCTGACCGCACAGTGAGCACATCAGACCCGCCATGGCATTAGGTCGTCATCTCTTCCCAACTGCGGTTTTTCAGGTTTCAGAACCTAGACCTTATCTCCAACCACTGCCCTAGGGTTGAAAATGATGCAGAATCAGAACACCTTCCCCATGGTAAGAGAGCTTGTGATTGGCATGTTGTCCAAAGTTCAGTGTAGTTTAAACCAGTGTGGCCCATGAGGCCCAGGCCATAATCACGGGCCACATTGGTCACAAACACAAATTGTGACCCTCAGCCTGAGCCCAGTCCTCAAGTAAGGCCTCTCAGTGGCTGGATGAAGAGACAGCATATTGGGCCAGCCAAGCCCCCAGGCCCCAATTTTTAACCATAGTTTGGGTTGTCCCTTTACTCTTCCCCAGGGCTCTGCTTTGGAATTCATCTTTGGTTGGGGCACCTGAGGTAAAAAACCTGAAAGGAGACCTCCCATCTCACCATTGACGAAAAACAATTGGGACCGGGCCAAATCCACAGAGAGGAAGTTTCGTCAATGGCCCATGAGGCCTCTCCACATTCCACGGCCATCGTTGATACAAATTCCAGGGACAAAAGCCTGAACAAGTGCCTCAGACTCGCTCTTTCTTCATATCCTGAAGAGTTCTTCTCATGGTTTGTAGATTGTGCCTGCCATACATACGTCCCCAAACCTAAGCTGAGTTTGTGTTTTCAGACTTCTGTCCTCAAAGTCCTGTGCCACACACCCTCCAGGCTGGGGCCCCTGGAGCCACACATTAGGACTGTGCCTACCCAATCCATGGGAATTCTGCCCACTCCATTGTCCAAAATCGTACAAATTAGGAGAACTCTCCGAACTCCCCGAGGCCATCCCAATAGTGTAAGTCTCCGGGGACAAAAAAAAGGCGGTCTGAAACCAGGGGATCATCTACCTCCACTCATTCCATAGATGGATATCCCGAGAGAAGAAGATTGAACCAGACAGGACCCTAGGCCGTAATCGGATCCACTGCTTTGTTTTACAGGCATGTCTCCTCAAAATCCTGGATACCAATACCAGCATAAGGGGTTTCCTGAGGCACCCATCAGAACAAATCTCGTCTCCACAAGGAAACTTGTGCATGGGAGCTATGTCAAAAGCTTAGGAGAATACTTCAGGGTCCCGGTGACACCTCCCCATTCCAAGGCCCTAATGGACACAAACATACATTAGGCCCCATACTCAGGATAGTCCATTTCAAATCAGCTACCACGGTTGCTCCCGCAGAGCCATCCGATCTCAAGTATCTTGTTGCTAGGAGACAATTGGAAATCGAGGCGGGCTTCCCTGGCCTCCATCCTCGAACGGTGCTCTGGAGTCATGCCATATGGGATGTCCTGGAGCTGCCCAACAGGTCTCAATGTCCCGCAGAAGAATCCTTGAAGGGGGCATCTCACAACTCCCAACGTGGGAAAACCTCCATGGACTTGAGATTCTGCTCCGTTCTTTAAGGGGCAGTCATGCACAGAAACGCCAACCTGAGCCAACGTCTGATCCTCGCCGTGACTTCAGATGCATGAGATATTGGTTCAGATCTGCAGGGGGTACCTGCCGTGCCCTCGGCCTGTAGCCCAAGTCTAGCTTGTCTTCTCAGACTTCTGTCCTCACACTCCTGGCCCAGAAGCCCTCACGTTTGGCAATTCCGGACCCACAATGCAGCACTCTGCCTGCCCTCTAGAAAAAATATCTTGCCTAATGAGCTGCCCCGCCACCTCAAATGAGGATATACCAACACGACACTCGACTGTACCCAAATTATATAGTCTAACCTGGGCACCAATGCACTCTCTGACACAACCTGAGCCTGAACCTCCTGACCAACATTCAGGCAGCTGACCGCACAGTGAGCACATCAGACCCGCCATGGCATTAGGTCGTCATCTCTTCCCAACTGTGGTTTTTCAGGTTTCAGGAACTAGACCTTATCTCCAACCACTGCCCTAGGGTTGAAAATGATGCAGAATCAGAACACCTTCCCCATGGGAAGAGAGCTTGTGATTGGCATGTTGTCCAAAGTTCAGTGTAGTTTAAACCAGTGTGGCCCATGAGGCCCAGGCCATAATCGCGGGCCACATTGGTCACAAACACAAATTGTGACCCTCAGCCTGAGCCCAGTCCTCAAGTAAGGCCTCTCAGTGGCTGGATGAAGAGACAGCATATTGGGCCGGCCAAGCCCCCAGGCCACAATTTTTAACCATAGTTTGGGTTGTCCCTTTACTCTTCCCCAGGGCTCTGCTTTGGAATTCATCTTTGGTTGGGGCACCTGAGGTAAAAAACCTGAAAGGAGACCTCCCATCTCACAATTGACGAAAAACAATTGGGACCGGGCCAAATCCACAGAGAGGAAGTTTCGTCAATGGCCCATGAGGCCTCTCCACATTCCACGGCCATCGTTGATACAAATTCCAGGGACAAAAGCCTGAACAAGTGCCTCAGACTCGCTCTTTCTTCATATCCTGAAGAGTTCTTCTCATGGTTTGTAGATTGTGCCTGCCATACATACGTCCCCAAACCTAAGCTGAGTTTGTGTTTTCAGAATTCTGTCCTCAAAGTCCTGTGCCACACACCCTCCAGGGGGGCCCCTGGAGCCACACATTAGGACTGTGCCTACCCAATCCATGGGAATTCTGCCCACTCCATTGTCCAAAATCGTACAAATTAGGAGAACTCTCCGAACTCCCCGAGGCCATCCCAATAGTGTAAGCCTCCGGGGACAACCAAGGGCGGTCTGAAACCAGGGGATCATCTACCTCCACTCATTCCATAGATGGATATCCCGAGAGAAGAAGATTGAACCAGACAGGACCCTAGGCCGTAATCGGATCCACTGCTTTGTTTTACAGGCATGTCTCCTCAAAATCCTGGATACCAATACCAGCATAAGGGGTTTCCTGAGGCACCCATCAGAACAAATCTCGTCTCCACAAGGAAACTTGTGCATGGGAGCTATGGCAAAAGCTTAGGAGAATACTTCAGGGTCCCGGTGACACCTCCCCATTCCAAGGCCCTCATGGACACAAACATACATTAGGCCCCATACTCAGGATAGTCCATTTCAAATCAGCTACCACGGTTGCTCCCGCAGAGCCATCCGATCTCAAGTATCTTGTTGCTAGGAGACAATTGGAAATCGAGGCGGGCTTCCCTGGCCTCCATCCTCGAACGGTGCTCTGGAGTCATGCCATATGGGATGTCCTGGAGCTGCCCAACAGGTCTCAATGTCCTGCAGAAGAATCCTTGAAGGGGGCATCTCACAACTCCCAACGTGGGAAAACCTCCATGGACTTGAGATTCTGCTCCGTTCTTTAAGGGGCAGTCATGCACAGAAACGCCAACCTGAGCCAACGTCTGATCCTCGCCGTGACTTCAGATGCATGAGATATTGGTTCAGATCTGCAGGGGGTACCTGCCGTGCCCTCGGCCTGTAGCCCAAGTCTAGCTTGTCTTCTCAGACTTCTGTCCTCACACTCCTGGCCCAGAAGCCCTCACGTTTGGCAATTCCGGACCCACAATGCAGCACTCTGCCTGCCCTCTAGAAAAAATATCTTGCCTAATGAGCTGCCCCGCCACCTCAAATGAGGATATACCAACACGACACTCGACTGTACCCAAATTATATAGTCTAACCTGGGCACCAATGCACTCTCTGACACAACCTGAGCCTGAACCTCCTGACCAACATTCAGGCAGCTGACCGCACAGTGAGCACATCAGACCCGCCATGGCATTAGGTCGTCATCTCTTCCCAACTGCGGTTTTTCAGGTTTCAGAACCTAGACCTTATCTCCAACCACTGCCCTAGGGTTGAAAATGATGCAGAATCAGAACACCTTCCCCATGGGAAGAGAGCTTGTGATTGGCATGTTGTCCAAAGTTCAGTGTAGTTTAAACCAGTGTGGCCCATGAGGCCCAGGCCATAATCGCGGGCCACATTGGTCACAAACACAAATTGTGACCCTCAGCCTGAGCCCAGTCCTCAAGTAAGGCCTCTCAGTGGCTGGATGAAGAGACAGCATATTGGGCCGGCCAAGCCCCCAGGCCACAATTTTTAACCATAGTTTGGGTTGTCCCTTTACTCTTCCCCAGGGCTCTGCTTTGGAATTCATCTTTGGTTCGGCACCTGAGGTAAAAAACCTGAAAGGAGACCTCCCATCTCACCATTGACGAAAAACAATTGGGACCGGGCCAAATCCACAGAGAGGAAGTTTCGTCAATGGCCCATGAGGCCTCTCCACATTCCACGGCCATCGTTGATACAAATTCCAGGGACAAAAGCCTGAACAAGTGCCTCAGACTCGCTCTTTCTTCATATCCTGAAGAGTTCTTCTCATGGTTTGTAGATTGTGCCTGCCATACATACGTCCCCAAACCTAAGCTGAGTTTGTGTTTTCAGACTTCTGCCCTCAAAGTCCTGTGCCACACACCCTCCAGGCTGGGGCCCCTGGAGCCACACATTAGGACTGTGCCTACCCAATCCATGGGAATTCTGCCCACTCCATTGTCCAAAATCGTACAAATTAGGAGAACTCTCAAAGACCACGAGGCCATCCCAATAGTGTAAGCCTCCGGGGACAACCAAGGGTGGTCTGAAACCAGGGGGTAATCTACCTCCACTCATTCCATAGATGGATATCCCGAGAGAAGATGATTGAACCAGACAGGACCCTAGGCCGTAATCGGATCCACTGCTTTGTTTTACAGGCATGTCTCCTCAAAATCCTGGATACCAATACCAGCATAAGGGGTTTCCTGAGGCACCCATCAGAACAAATCTCGTCTCCACAAGGAAACTTGTGCATGGGAGCTATGTCAAAAGCTTAGGAGAATACTTCAGGGTCCCGGTGCCACTGCCTCATTCCAAGGCCCTCAGGGACACAAACACACATTCGCCCCATCCAGGAAAGTCCATTTCAAATTAGTCACCCTGGATGCTCCCACAGGGCCTTCTGATCTCAATTATCTTGTTGCTAGGAGACAATTGGAAAGCGAGGCGGGCTTCCCTGGCCTCCATCCTCGAACTGTGCTCTGGAGTCATTCCATATGGGATGTCCTGGAGCTGCCCAACAGGTCTCAATGTCCCGCAGAAGAATCCTTGAAGGGGGCATCCCACAACTCCCAACGTGGGAAAACATCCATGGACTTGAGATTCTGCTCCGTTCTTTAAGGGGCAGTCATGCACAGAAACGCCAACCTGAGCCAACGTCTGATCCTCGCCGTGACTTCAGATGCATGAGATATTGGTTCAGATCTGCAGGGGGTACCTGCCGTGCCCTCGGCCTGTAGCCCAAGTCTAGCTTGTCTTCTCAGACTTCTGTCCTCACACTCCTGACCCAGAAGCCCTCACGTTTGGCAATTCCGGACCCACAATGCAGCACTCTGCCTGCCCTCTAGAAAAAATATCTTGCCTAATGAGCTGCCCCGCCACCTCAAATGAGGATATACCAACACGACACTCGACTGTACCCAAATTATATAGTCTAACCTGGGCACCAATGCACTCTCTGACACAACCTGAGCCTGAACCTCCTGACCAACATTCAGGCAGCTGACCGCACAGTGAGCACATCAGACCCGCCATGGCATTAGGTCGTCATCTCTTCCCAACTGCGGTTTTTCAGGTTTCAGAACCTAGACCTTATCTCCAACCACTGCCCTAGGGTTGAAAATGATGCAGAATCAGAACACCTTCCACATGGGAAGAGAGCTTGTGATTGGCATGTTGTCCAAAGTTCAGTGTAGTTTAAACCAGTGTGGCCCATGAGGCCCAGGCCATAATCGCGGGCCACATTGGTCACAAACACAAATTGTGACCCTCAGCCTGAGCCCAGTCCTCAAGTAAGGCCTCTCAGTGGCTGGATGAAGAGACAGCATATTGTCCGGCCAAGCCCCCAGGCCCCAATTTTTAACCATAGTTTGGGTTGTCCCTTTACTCTTCCCCAGGGCTCTGCTTTGGAATTCATCTTTGGTTGGGGCACCTGAGGTAAAAAACCTGAAAGGAGACCTCCCATCTCACAATTGATGAAAAACAATTGGGACCGGGCCAAATCCACAGAGAGGAAGTTTCGTCAATGGCCCATGAGGCCTCTCCACATTCCACGGCCATCGTTGATACAAATTCCAGGGACAAAAGCCTGAACAAGTGCCTCAGACTCGCTCTTTCTTCATATCCTGAAGAGGTCTTCTCATGGTTGTAGATTGTGCCTGCCATACATACGTCCCCAAACCTAAGCTGATTTTGTGTTTTCAGACTTCTGTCCTCAAAGTCCTGTGCCACACACCCTCCAGTCTGGGGCTCCTAAAGCCACACATTAGGACTGTGCCTACCCAATCCATGGGAATTCTGCCCACTCCATTGTCCAAAATCGTACAAATTAGGAGAACTCTCCAAAGTCACCGAGGCCATCCCAATATTGTAAGCCTCTGGGGACAACCAAGGGCGGTCTGAAACCAGGGGATCATCTACCTCCACTCATTCCATAGATGGATATCCCGAGAGAAGAAGATTGAACCAGACAGGACCCTAGGCCGTAATCGGATCCACTGCTTTGTTTTACAGGCATGTCTCCTCAAAATCCTGGATACCAATACCAGCATAAGGGGTTTCCTGAGGCACCCATCAGAACAAATCTCGTCTCCACAAGGAAACTTGTGCATGGGAGCTATGTCAAAAGCTTAGGAGAATACTTCAGGGTCCCGGTGACACCTCCCCATTCCAAGGCCCTCATGGACACAAACATACATTAGGCCCCATACTCAGGATAGTCCATTTCAAATCAGCTACCACGGTTGCTCCCGCAGAGCCATCCGATCTCAAGTATCTTGTTGCTAGGAGACAATTGGAAAGCGAGGCGGGCTTCCCTGGCCTCCATCCTCGAACGGTGCTCTGGAGTCATGCCATATGGGATGTCCTGGAGCTGCCCAACAGGTCTCAATGTCCCGCAGAAGAATCCTTGAAGGGGGCATCTCACAACTCCCAACGTGGGAAAACCTCCATGGACTTGAGATTCTGCTCCGTTCTTTAAGGGGCAGTCATGCACAGAAACGCCAACCTGAGCCAACGTCTGATCCTCGCCGTGACTTCAGATGCATGAGATATTGGTTCAGATCTGCAGGGGGTACCTGCCGTGCCCTCGGCCTGTAGCCCAAGTCTAGCTTGTCTTCTCAGACTTCTGTCCTCACACTCCTGGCCCAGAAGCCCTCACGTTTGGCAATTCCGGACCCACAATGCAGCACTCTGCCTGCCCTCTAGAAAAAATATCTTGCCTAATGAGCTGCCTAGCCACCTCAAATAAGGATAAACCTACACGACACTCGAATGTACCCAAATTATATAGTCTAACCTGGGCACCAATGCACTCTCTGACACAACCTGAGCCCGAACCTCCTGACCAACATTCAGGAAGCTGACTGCACAATGAGCACATCAGACCCGCCATGGCATTAGGTCGTCATCTCTTCCCAACTGCGGTTTTTCAGGTTTCAGAACCTAGACCTTATCTCCAACCACTGCCCTAGGGTTGAAAATGATGCAGAATCAGAACTCCTTCCCCATGGCAAGAAACCTTCTCATTGGCATGTTGTCCAAAGTTCAGTGTAGTTTAAACCATTGTGGCCCATGAGGCCCCGCCCATGCTCGCGTGCCACATTCGTCACAAACACTCATTGTGACCCTCAGCTCTAGCCCAGTCCTCCTGTAAGGCCTCTCAGAAGCTGGATGTATAGACCAGTGTGGCCCATGAGGCCCAGGCCATAATCGCGGGCCACATTGGTCACAAACACATTGTGACCCTCAGCCTGAGCCCAGTTCTCAAGTAAGGCCTCTCAGTGGCTGGATGAAGAGACAGCATATTGGGCCGGCCAAGCCCCCAGGCCCCAATTTTTAACCATAGTTTGGGTTGTCCCTTTACTCTTCCCCAGGGCTCTGCTTTGGAATTCATCTTTGGTTGGGGCACCTGAGGTAAAAAACCTGAAAGGAGACCTCCCATCTCACCATTGACGAAAAACAATTGGGACCGGGCCAAATCCACAGAGAGGAAGTTTCGTCAATGGCCCATGAGGCCTCTCCACATTCCACGGCCATCGTTGATACAAATTTCAGGGACAAAAGCCTGAACAAGTGCCTCAGACTCGCTCTTTCTTCATATCCAGAAGAGTTCTTCTCCTGGTTTGTAGATTGTGCCTGCCATACATACGTCCCGAAACCTAAGCTGAGTTTGTGTTTTCAGAATTCTGTCCTCAAAGTCCTGGGCCACACACCCTCCAGGATGGGGCCCCTGTAGCCAAACATTAGGACTGTGCCTACCCAATCAATGGGAATTCTGCCCATTCCATTGTCCAAAATCGTACAAATTTGGCGAACTCTCCAAAGTCCCCGAGGCCATCCTAATAGTGTAGGTCTCTGGGGACAAACGAGGGCATCTGACACCAGGTGAGCATCTACCTCCACTCTTTCTATAGAAGGATATCCCCAGAGAAGAAGATTGAAACAGACAGGACCCGAGGCCATAATTGGATCCATTGCATTGGTTTAGGGCATGTCTCCTCAAAACTGTATTCCAATATCTGCATAAGGAGTCTCCTGAGACACCCATCGAAACAAATCCCGTCTCCAAAGGAAACTTGTGCATGGGAGCTATGTCAAAACTTAGGAGAGTACTTCAGGGTCCCGGTGCCACCGCCCCATTCCAAGGCCCTCATTTACACAAACACACATTAGTCCCCATGCTCAGGAACATCCATTTCAACTCAGCCACCCCGGTTGCTCCCGCAGAGCCATCTGATCTCAACTGTCTTGTTTTAGGTGACAATTGGAATGCGAGGCGGGCTTCCCTGGCATCCATCCTCGACGGTGCTCTGGAGTCATTCCATATGTGATGTCCTGGAGCTTCCCAACAGGTCTCAATTGTCCCACAGAAGGAATCCTCCAAGGGGGCATCCCACAACTCCCAACGTGGGAAAACCTCCATGGCCTTGAGTTTCCGCTCCGTTCATGAAGTGGCAGTCATGCACAGAAACTCCAACCTGAGCCAATGTCTGATCCTCGCCGTGACTTCAGATGCATGAGATATTGGTTCAGATCTGCAGGGGGTACCTGCCGTGCCCTCCGCCTGAAGCCCAAGTCTAGCTTGTCTTCTCAGACTTCTGTCCTCACCCTCTAGCCCAGAAGCCCTCAAGTTTGGCAATTCAGGACCCAGAATGCAGCACTCAGCCTGTCCTCTAGAAAAAATATCTTGCCTAATGAGCTGCCCAGGCACCTCAAATGAGGATAAACCTACACGCACTCGACTGTACCCAAATTATATAGTCTAACCTTGGCACTAATGCACTGTCTAACATCTGAGCCATAACCTCCTTATGAACACCCAGGCAGCTGACCAGACACTGAGGACATCAGACCTGCCCTGGCCTTAGAATATCATCTCTATCCAACTGCGGTATTCAGGCTTCAGAACCTAGTCCTTATCTCCAATCACTGCCCAGGGTTGAAAATGATGCAGAAATGAGAAATCCTTCCCCATGGCAAGAGACCTTGTGTTGGCATGTTGTCCAAAGTTCAGTGTAGTTGAAACCACTGTGGCCCATGAGGCCCCGCCCATGCTCGCGGGCCATATTGATCACAAAAACACATTGTGACCCTCAGCCTGAGCCCAGTCCTCAAGTAAGGCCTCTCAGTGGCTGGATGAAGAGACATTATATGGGGCCTGCCATGCCCCAGGCCCCAATTTTTAACCATAGTTTGGGTTGTCCCTTCACTCTTCCCCAGGGCTCTGCTTTGGAATTCATCTTTAAATGGGAAACCTGAGGTAACAAACCTGAAAGGAGACCTGCCATCCCACAGATTGACGAAAACAATTGGGACCGGGCCAATCCACAGAGAGGAAGATTCGTCCATGGCCCATGAGGTCTCCCCACATTCCACGGCCATCGTTGATACAAAATCCAGAGATAAAAGCCTGAGCAATCGCCTCAGATTCGGAATTCCTTCATATTCTGAAGAGTTCTTCTCATGGTTTGTAGATTGGGCCTGCCATACCTACGTCCCCAATTCTAAGCTGAGTTTGTCTTTTCTGACTTCTGTCCTCAAATTCCTGGGCCACACACCCTCCAAACTGGGGCCCCTGGAGCCACACATTAGGACTGTGCCTACCCAATCCATGGGAATTCTGCCCATTCCATTGTCCAAAATCGTACAAATTATGAGAACTCTCCAAAGTCCCCGAGCCATCCCAATAGTATCGGTTCCTGGGGAAAAACAAGAGCAGTTGACACCAGGTGAGCATCTACCTCCAATCATTCCATAGATGGATATCCCCAGAGAAGAAGATTGAACAGACAGGATCCTAGGCCATAATCAGATCCATTGCTTTGGTTTACAGGCATGTCTCCTCAAAAGCCTGGATTCCAATACCAGCATAAGGGGTTTCCTGAGGCACCCAACAGAACTAATCTCGTCTCCACAAGGAAACCTGTGCATGGGAGCTATGTCAAAAGCTTAGGAGAATACTTCAGGGTCCCGGTGCCACCACCCCATTCCAAGGCCCTCATGGACACAAACACACATTAGGCCCCATCCTCAGGAAATTTAATTTCAACTCAGCCACCCCGGTTGCCCACGCAGAGCCAACCGATCTCAACTGTATTTTTTCTAGTAGACAATTGGAATGTGAGGCGAGCTTCCCTGGCATCCATCCTCCAACGGTGCTCTGGAGTCATTCCATATGGAATATCCTGGAGCTGCCCAACAAGTATCAATTGTCCCGCAGAAGGAATGCATGAAGGGGGCATCCCACAACTCCCAACGTGGGAAAACCTCCATGGCCTTGAGATTCCGCTCCGTTCATGAAGGGGCAGTCATGCACAGAAACTCCAACCTGAGCCAACTTCTGATCCTCGCCGTGATTCAGATGCATGAGATATTGGTTCAGATCTGCAGGGGGTACCTGCCATGCCCTCGGCCTAAAGCCCAAGTCTAGCTTGTGTTCTCAGACTTCTGTCCTCACACTCCTGGCCCAGAAGCCCACAAGTTTGGCAATTCCGGACCCACAATGCAGCACTCTGGCTGCCCTCTAGAAAAAATAACTTGCCTAATGAGCTGCCCAGGCACCTCAAATGAGGATAAACCTACACAGCAATCGACTGTACCCAAATTATATAGTCTAACCTGGGCACTAATGCACTGTCTGACACAACCTGAGCCAGGACCTCCTGACCAACACCCTGGCAGCTGAATGCACACTGAGCATATCAGACCCGCCATGGCCTTAGGTGGTCATCTCTTCCCAACTGCGGGTTTCAGGCTTCAGAACCTAGACCTTATCTCCAACCACTGCCCACGGTTGAAAATGATGCAGAAATCAGAACTCCTTCCCCATGGCAAGAAACCTTGTGATTGGCATGTTGTCCAAAGTTCAGTGAGGTTGAAACCAGTGTGGCCCATGAGGTCCCGGCCATGCTCGCGGGCCAAATGGGTCACAAACACACATTGTGACCATCAGCCTGAGCCCAGTTTCAAGTAAGGCCTCTCAGTGGCTGGATGAAGAGACAGCATATTGGGCCGGCCATGCCCCTAGGCCCCAATATTTTACCATAGTTTGGGTTGTCCCTTCACTCTTCCCCAGGGCTCGGAATTGAAATTCTTCTTTGGTTGGGACACGTGAGGTAACAAACCGGAAAGAAGTCCTCGCATCCCACAGCTTGACGAAAAAAAATGGGACCGGGTCAAATCCACAGAGAGGAAGATTCGTCCATGGCTCATGAGGCCACCCCACATTCCACGGCCATTGTTGATACAAAATCCAGAGACAAAAGCCTGAGCAAGCGCCTCAGACTCGCTCTTTCTTCAAATCCTGAAGAGTTCTTCTCATGGTTTATAGATTGGGCCTGCCATACCTACGTCCCCAAACTTAAGCTTAGTTTTTGTTTTCAGACTTCTGTCCTCAAAGTCCTGGGCCACACACCCTCCAGGATGGGGCCCCTGGAGCCACACATTAGGACTGTGCCTACCCAATCCATGGGAATCCTGCCCATTCCATTGTCCAAAATCGTAAAAATTAGGAGAACCCTTCATAGTCCCCGAGCCATCCCAATAATGTAGGTCTCCGGGGACAAACAAAGGCGGTCTGACACCAGCTGAACATCTACCTCCACTCATACCATAGATGGATGTCCCCAGATAAGAAGATTTATCAGACAGGACCCTAGGCCATAATGGGATCCATTACTTTGGTGTACAGGCATGTCTCCTCAAAAGCCTGATTCCAAAACGAACATATGTGTTTTCCTTAGGCACCCATCAGAACTCATTTCGTCTCCACAAGGAAACCTGTGCATGGGAGCCATGTCCAAAGCTTAGTGAGTACATCATGGTCCCGGTGCCACCGCCCCATTCCAAGGACCTCATGGACCCAAAAACACATTAGGACCCATCCTCAGGAAAGTCCATTTCAAATCAGCCACCAGGGTTGCTCCCGCAGAGCCATCAGATCTCAACTGTATTGTTGCTAGGAGACAATTGGAATGCGAGGCGTGCTTCCCAGGCATCTATCCTGGAACGGTACTCTGGAGTCATTCCATATGGGATGTCCTGGAGCTGTCCAACAGTTCTCAATTGTCCCACAGAAGGAATCCTTGAAGGGGGCATCCCACAACTCCCAAAGTGGGAAAACCTCCATGGCCTTGAGATTCCGCTCCGTTTATGAAGGGGCAGTCATGCACAGAAACTCCACACTGAGCCAACGTCTGATCGTAGCCCTGATTTCAGATGCATGAGATATTGGTTCAGATCTGCAGGGGGTACCTGCCCTGCCCTGGCCGTGAAACCCAAGTCTAGCTTATCTTCTCAGACTTCCGTCCTCACACTCCTGGCCCCGAAGCCCTCAAGATTGGCAATTCCGGACCCACAATGCAGCACTCTGCCTGCCCTCTAGAAAAAAAATTATTGCCTCATGAGCTGCCCAGGCACCTTAAATGAGGATCAACCTACACAGCACTCGACTTTACCCAAATTATATACTCTAACCTGGGCACTAATGCACTGTCTGACACAACCTGAGCCCGGACCTCCTGAACAACACCCAGAAAGCTGACCGCACACTGATCACATACCCGCCATGGCCTTAGGTCATCAACTTTTCCGTACGTCAGTTCTCAGGATTCAGAACCGATACCTTATCTCCAATCACTGCCCAGGGGTGAGTGTGATGCAGAAATCAGAACTCCTCCTTACCCATGGCAAGAAATCTTGTGGTTGGGACGTTGTCCAACGTTCAGTGTAGGAGAACCCAGCATTCACCCTGAGGCCCCACACATTTTTGAGTGCGACGAGGGCATACACACGCATTGTGACCCTCAGCATGAGTCCTGTCCTCCAGTAAGTCCTCTAAGTGGCTGGAACATTAGATGTCATAATGGGCTTGACATGTCCCTAGGCCCCAATTTTTGACCAGATTTCTGATTGTCCAGTCGCCCCTCCCCAGGGCTCTACTATGGAATCCCTCATTTGGTGGGACACCTGAGGTTAAAAAAGAAAACAACAACAACAAAATAACGGACTTCTACCATCCCACAGAATGACCCCACACTCTTTGGGCAAGGCCAACCTGAGGACTGTACTTGCCCTCTCCAAGGGAAGTGTGTGTGCCCATTCCAATGGCCACAACCCTTGTAATAGGATAAACCTCCAAAGTCCCTGATCTATCTCAATAGTGGTGGCTTCCCAGGAAAAACAGGGGCAATCTGAGCCCATCTGAGCACCTACCTTCACTCACACCCATAGTCAGATGTCCCCAGAGGTAAAAAGGAAAGAACAGGCCCCTACGCACTAATCAGATCCATTGCTTTGGTTTCCAGGCATCTCTCCTCAGAGGCCTGGATTTCAAATCCAGCATATGGCTGTTTCTTGACTCACCCATCAGAAAACATCTCATCTACACATGGGAAACTTGCACGTTGGAGCTGTGTCAAAGCCTCTGTTTAGGAGAACCCTTCAGGGCCCCAGTGCCACCGCTTCATTCCACCGTCTCCATAGATACAAAAGCACATTAGGACCCATCCCCAGGAGAGTCCAATTCAACTCAGCCTCCTCGGTTAGTCCCCCAGAACAAGTAGATCTAACCTGTCTTGTTGCTAGGAGACAATTGGAATGCGAGGTGGGCTACCCAGCCATGCATCTTTAGAACCCTGCTCTCGCCTGGAGCCAGACAAAATGTCTCAATTGTCCTGCATGAGGATATTTGCACTTTGGAGCTTCTCACAACTACCATCCTAGGAAGATCCCCATGGCATCAAAAGCCCCCCCTTCATGAAGGGGCCATCAGGGACAGAAACTCCAACCTGAGCGATCGTCTGATCCTCGCCCTGACTTCAGATGCACGAGATCTCGATTCAGGTCTGTAGATTGTGCCTACCATGGCCTCACCCAGAAACCTAAGCATAGCTTGTGTTCTCAGACTTTTGTCGTCAGACTACTGGCCCACAAGCCCTCCATTATAGCAATCCAGAACTACAATGCAGCACTCTGCCTGCCCTCCAGAAGAAAAACATTGCCCTCTGGGGCTTCCCAGTAACCCCATGTGAGGATAAACCTGCACTGAACTTGGCTGTACCCCAAATACTTTGGCTGACCAGGACACTAATGCCCTTTCTGACACAGCCTGAGCCCTTTCTGCCCTCCTGGCCCCACCCAGACAGCTGGCCGCAAACTGAGCACATCGAGCCGCCATGGCCTTAGGTCGTCATCTCTTCCCAACCTCGGTTTTCAGGCTTCAGAACCTAGACGTTATCTCCAATCACTGCCCAGGGATGAACTCGATGAAGAAATCAGAATTCCTTCCCAATGGCAAGAAACCTTGTGGTTGGCATGTTGTCCAAAGTTCAGTGTAGTAGAAACCAGTGTAGCCCATGAGGCCCCGCCCATGCTCGCGGGCCACATTGGTCATAAACACACATTGTGTCCCTCAGCCTGAGCCCAGTCCTCAAGTAAGGCCTCTCAGAGGCTGGATGAAGCGATAGCATATTGGGCTTGCCATGCCCCTAGGCCCCAAATTTAACCATAGTTCAGGTTGTCCCTTCAGTCTTCCCCACGGCTTTGCTTTGGAATTCCTCTTTTGGTGGGAAACCTGAGGTAACAAAACTGAAAGGTGTCCTCCCATCCCACAGAATGACGAAAAGCAATTGGGAATCAGGCCAAATCCTCAGAGAAAAAGATTCGTCCATGGCTCCCCGACATTCCACGGCATCGCTGATACAAAATTCAGGGACAAAAGCATGAGCAAGCGCCTCAGACTCGCACTTTCTTCATATCCTGTATTCCAGGTGAGGGAAGCCACTGCTGTGCTCTAGCCTCCCTCTCCTGGGGGGGGGGGTCCACTATGGCAGAAAACAGTACTCTTCCCTTCCCACAGAATAAACCCAAACACTTGGGAGCTTGGACAATCCCCCGAGATGGAGCCTATTCCTCGGGCCCCCTAGGCAACGCCGTGCCCTTGGTCGCAAACCTCACGCTAGCTTGTGTTTTCAGACTTCCTTCCTCACACTCCTGGCAAAAAAGCCCTCCGGACTAGGAACTCCACAACCACAACCCAGCCCAGTGTCTGCCCAATGAAAGAAAAACGTTTCCCTGTGGGGCTCTCCAGAAAACCCAGATGAGGATCAACCTGCTCGGGCCTCGACGGTACCCGAACTGGATAGGCTGCTCTGGGCACTCATGCTCTGTCTGACACAACCTGAAGCCAGACGTCCAGACAGACAAGGAGACAGCTGGCCGCACACCCAGCACTTCGGACACGCCATGGTCTAATGCCGTCACCTCTTCCTAACCTTGGTTTTCAGATATCTGAACCTAGACTTTATATCAATTCTCCACACAGCTGGGTATCACAAGCACAAAACAGAACACCTCCTTCCCCATGGCTGTAAAGCTTGCTCTTGGCATGGAGTCACACCTTCAGGGTGGGAGAAACCTTCATGGCCCCTGATGCCACGCCCAAACTTAAGTGCTGCTTGGGCACAAATTCACACCGTGACCTCAGCATGAGCCCCATGTCAAAGAAAGGCCTGTCTGGGCCTGGACCAAGAGCCCGCATATGGGGCTTGCCAAGCCCCTAGCACCCAATCCTCACCAGGGTTTGAATTTTCCAGTCGCCCCGCCCGTACCTGGGGCTCTGCCCTGGAACCCATTTGTTGGAGAGACACATGAGCCAGACAACAAGACTACAACCTACCCAAAAAATGACCCCAAACTCTTGGGGCTGGGACAAATTCCCAGAGATGGATACTTGTCCTCATTCCCTGAGGCCACCTCTCCAATCCACGGCTATCCCGGACACAACATCCAGAGACAAAAGCCTGAAGGAACGCCTCCCACTCGCCCTTGTTTCAGAGGCCCAGGAGCTCCCTCTCTGGCTGTACATCCGGCCTGCCATACCCTAGGCGCCACTCATAAGCTGAGTTTCTGTTTCCAGACTTCTGTGCCCACAGCATGGACCCACACATCATCCAGGCTAGGGCCTCTGGAGCCACAGCGAAAGATTGTGCCTGCCCTCTCCAAGGAAAGTGTGCCCAATCCATTGACCACATCGCTACAGGTTAGGGAAAAGCTCCAAGGCCCCTGAGGCCATCAATAGTGTAGGCCACCCTGGACTAAGAGGGGCTCTCTGACACCAGCGGAGCAACTATCTCCACTTAGACTCTCAGACAGTGTCCCCAGAGACAGAAGGTTGAAATGGACAGGCCCCCAGGCCCTAATCTGAACCTTAGCTTTGGTTTCCATGTGTCCGTCCTCAGAGGACTGTTTTCGTAGACCAGCACACGGAGCTTTTCTGAGGCACCAAACCAAACCTCTCTCGTCTCCTCTTGGGGAGCTTTCTTACTGGGGATGTATCAAACCCTTCAGGTAGGAGAGTTCCGAAGGGCCACTGAACAACCAGCACATTCCAAGTTCTCCATGGACCCAAACGCAATTTTGACGCATCCTCAGGAGAGGCCATTTCAACTCAGCCCCCTGGGAGGCGTGCCCCAAGGCATCAGATCAAACATATCTTGTCGCTAATGGCCAATGGGAATGCGAGGCATGCTGTACAGGGATCCATCCTTTGAACCCTGCTCTCCAGTTCTTCTGTAGGGTATGTCCTGGAGCCATGCAACAGGACTCGAATGTCCCGCAGAAAGAAACCTTGTGGTTTGGGGCAACCTCCAAACTCAGTGTGGAAAAACTTCCTTGGCCTCATGAGGCCCGGGATTCATGAAGGTGCCATCATGGACACATACTCCAGCCTCAGCCAAAGTCTGATCCTCAGCCTGACTTCAGATGCAGGAGATTTTGATTCAGCTTCTGCAGAGTGGGCCTGCTCTGCCCTTGGCTCTAATCCTCACCCTAGCTTGTGTTTTCAGACTTTGGTCCTCACACTCCTGGCCCACAAACCCTCCCTACTGGGAATTCTGGGGCCACAATGAAGCACTCTGCCTGCCTCCCAAAAGAAAAACATTGTCTATGGTGCTGCCCAGCAACCCCAAATGAGGATCAAACTGCTTGGCCCTCGGCTACACCCCAATTGCATAGGATACCTTAAACACTGATGATCTGTCACAAATAGCCTGAGCCTAGACCTTCCAACAGACACCGACACAGCTGGCTGCACACCCAGCACATTGGACCCGCCACTGCCTTAGGCCACCATCCATTCCCAATCTGGGTTTTCTGTCATCGGAACCTAGACCTTATCTCCAATCCCTGCACAGGGGGGAACCTGATGCACAAGTCAGAACCCCTCCTTCCCCATGGCAAGAAACCTTGCTGCTGGCAGTGAGTCAAACCTTCAGTGTAGGAGAAAACGGCATGGCCCATGAGGCCACGACCATGCGTGAGGGCCGCCTTGGGCACAAACACACATGGTGACCCTCAGAGTGAGTACGTTATTCAAGTAACGCCTCTCAGTGACTGGACCAAGAGCCCGCATATGCGGCTTGCCATGCCCATAGGCACCCAGGACTAACTAGATGGTGTGTATTCCAGTTGAGGGAGGCCACTGCTGTGCTCTAGAGTCCCTCTCCTGGGGGGTCCCCTGTGACAGAAAACAGTACTCTTCCCTTCCCACAGAATGAACCCAAACACTTGGGAGCTTGGACAATCCCCCGAGAGGAAGGCTCTTCCTCGGCCCCTGAAGCAACCCCTACCCTGAACGGCCACTGTGAACGCAACATCCAGAGACAAAAGCCTGAGCGACTGCCTCCAACTAGCCCTCCTTTGATATCCAGAGGATCTCCCCTCACGGACTGTAGATCAGGCCAGCCATTACCTTGGCCTCTGGCTGAGCCAAGTTTGCTTTTTCAGACATCTGTCCCCACAGCCTTGGCAAACACAGCCTCTAGGCTGGGTCCTCTGGAGCCATATCACAGGACCGTGCCTGCTCTCTCCTGGGAAACTGTGTCCATTCCTTTGGCCACACAACTCCAGAATATGAGAAACCTCAAGGCCCCCGAGGACAACCCACTACTGGGAGCCTCCCTGGACACACAGGGGCATTGGGACACAAGCTGAGCAGCTACCTCCACGAAGGCATGCACACAGAGGTCAACAGAGATAGAAGCTTGAGCCAGACAGGCCCTTAGGCCCTAATCTCAACTCTTGCTTTGGTTTCCAGGTGTCACTCTTCAGAGGCTTTGGTTCGAAGAACAGGATATGGGGCTTTCCTGAGGCACTGAACAGAACTCCTCTCGACTCCACATGGGAAGGTTCGTTGTTGGAGCCGTGACAAACACCTCAGGTTGGAGAATCCTGCAGTCCCTGAGCCACCTCCACATTCCAAGGTCTCCCAGGACACCAAGCCACAGTAGGACTCATTTTCAGGAGAGCCCATTTCAACTCTCCCCTCTGGGTAGCTCACCCAGGAGCCCGCAGATTGAGCCTGCCTTGTCCTGACTAAAGAGTGGGAATATGAGGTGGCGTTCCCAGGCATCCATGCTTAGACACCTGCTCTCGAGTCTTTCCGTATGGGGCCTCCTGGAACCATCCAATAGGACTCGACTGTCGTGCACAAGGAAACCTTGAGGTGTGGAGTAGTTCACAAATCCCATCGTACGCAAACCTCCCTGGCCTCACGAAGCCCCCACACCCTTCAGGAAGAGGCCATGCTGGACAAAAACTCTAGCCTGAGGCACGTCTCATAGTTGACATGACCTCAGTGCAGGATATCTCGATTCAGCCTCTGCAGAGTGGGCCTGCCGTGCCCTCGGTCCCAAACTTCACGCTAGCTTTTGTTTTCAGACTTCCTTCCTCACACTCCTGGCAAACAAGCCCTCCGGTCTAGGTACTCTACAACCACAACCCAGCCCGGTGTCTGCCCAACGGAAGAAAAACTTTTCCCTGTGGGGCTCTCCGGAAAGCGCAGATGAGGATCACCCTGCTCGGGCCTCGACGGTACCCGAACTGAATAGGCTGCTCTGGGCACTCATGCTCTGTCTGACACAGCCTGAAGCCAGACGTCCAGACAGACAAGGAGATAGCTGGCCGCACACCCAGCACATCGGACACGCCATGGTCTTATGCCGTCACCTCTTCCTAACCTTGGTTTTCAGATATCTGAACCTAGACATTATATCAATTCTCCACACAGCTGGGTATCGCAAGCACAAAACAGAACTCCTCCTTCGCCATGGCTGTAAAGCTTGCTCTTGGCATGGAGTCACACCTTCAGGGTGGGAGAAACCTTTATGGCCCTGATGCCACGCCCAAACTTGAGTGCTGCTTGGGCACAAATTCACACTGTGACCCTCAGCATGAGCCACATGTCAAAGAAAGTCCTGTCGGGGGGTGGACCAAGAGCCCGCATATGGGGCTTGCCAAGCCCCTAGCACCCAATCCTCACCAGGGTTTGAGATTTCCAGTCTCCCCGCCCGTATCTGGGGCTCTGCTCTGGAATCCCTTTCTTGGATAGACCCATGAGCCAGAGAACACGACTCCACCCTTCCCACAAAATGACCCCAAACTCTTGGGAGCTGGGAAAAATCCCCAAAGATGGATACTCGTCCTCAGTCCCTGAGGCCACCTCTCCAATCCACGGCTATCCCGGACACAACATCCAGAGACAAAAGCCTGAAGGAACGCCTCCCACTCGCCCTTGTTTCAGGGGCCCAGGAGCTCCCTCTCTGGCTGTACATCCGGCCTGCCATAACCTAGGCGCCACTCATAAGCTGAGTTTGTGTTTCCAGAATTCTGTGCCCACAGCATGGACCCACACATCCTCTAGGCAAGGGCGTCTGGAGCTACAGCGAAAGATTGTGCCTGCCCTCCCCAAGGAAAGTGTGCCCAATCCATTGACCACAACCCTACAGGTTAAAGAAAATCTCCAAGGCCCCTGAGGCCATCAATAGTGTAGGCCACCCTGGACTAAGAGGGGCTCTCTGACACCAGCGGAGCAACTATCTCCACTTAGTCTCTCAGACAGTGTCCCCAGAGACAGAAGGTTGAAATGGACAGGCCCCCAGGCCCTAATCTGAACCTTAGCTTTCGTTTCCATGTGTCTGTCCTCAGAGTACTGTTTTCGTAGACAAGCACACGGGGCTTTTCTGAGGCACCAAACTAAAACTCTCTCGTCTCCACATGGGGAGCTTTCTTACTGGGGATGTATCAAACCCTTCAGGTAAAAGCTTTCCGCAGGGCCACTGAACCACCAGCACATTCCAAGGTCTCCATGGACCCAAACGCACATTATGACACATCCTCAGGAGAGGCCATTTCAACTCAGCCCCCTGGGTAGCGTGCCCCAGAGGCAGCAGATCTAACATATCTTGTCGCTAATGGCCAATGGGAATGGGAGGTATGCTGTTCAGGGATCCATCCTTCGAACCATGCTCTCCAGTCCTTCCTTAGGGTATGTCCTGGAGCCATGCAACAGGACTCGAATGTCCCGCAGAAGGAAACGTTGTGGTTTGGGGCAACCTCCAAACTCAGTGTGGGAAAACTTCCTTGGCCTCATGAGGCCCCCGCTTCATGAAGGTGCCATCATGGACACATACTCCAGCCTCACCCAACGTCTGATCCTCAGCCTGACTTCAGATGCAGGAGATTTTGATTCAGCCTCTGCAGAGTGGGCCTGCTCTGCCATTGGCTCAAATCCTCACCCTAGCTTGTGTTTTCAGACTTCGGTCCTCACACTCCTGGCCCACAAACCCTCCCTCCTGGGAATTTTGGGGCCACAATGAAGCAGTCTGCCTGCCTCCCAGGAGAAAAACATTGTATATGGTGGTGCCCAGAGACCCCAAATGAGGATCAAACTGCTTGGCCCTGGACAACACCACAATTGCATAGGCTACTTTAAACATTGATGCTCTGTCGCAAATAGCCTGAGCCTAGACCTTCCAACAGACACCGACAGAGCTGGCTGCACACCCAGCACATTGGACCCGCAGCTGCCTTAGGCCACCATCCATTCCCAACCTGGGTTTTCAGTCAGTGGAACCTAGACCTTATCTCCAATCCCTGCACAGGGGGGAACCTGATGCACAAGACAGAACCCTTCTTTCGCCATGGCAAGAAACCTTTCTGCTGACAGTGAGTCAAACATTCAGTGTAGGAGAAAACGGCATGGCCCATGAGGCCACGCCCATGCGTGAGAGCCGCCTTGGGCACAAACACACATGGTGACCCTCAGCGTGAGTACCTTATTCAAGTAACGCCTCTCAGTGACTGGACCAAGAGCCGGCATATGTGGCTTGCCATGCCCATAGGCACCCAGGACTAACTAGATGGTGTGTATTTCAGTTGATGGAACCCACTGCTGTGCTCTAGAGTCCCTCTCCTGGGGGGTCCCCTGTGGCAGAAAACAGTACTCTTCCCTTCCCACAGAATGAACCCAAACACTGGGGAGCTTGGACAATCCCCCGAGAGGAAGGCTCTTCCTCGGCCCCTGAAGCAACCCCTACCCTGAACGGCCACTGTGAACGCAACACCCAGAGACAAAAGCCTGAGCGACTGCCTCCCACTTGCCCTCCTTTGATAACCAGAGGATCTCCCCTCACGGACTGGAGATCAGGCCTGCCATTACCTTGGCCTCTAGCTGAGCCAAGTTTGCTTTTTCAGACATCTGTCCCCACAGCCCTCGCAAACACAGCCTCTAGGATGGGTCCTCTGGAGCCATACCACAGGACCGTGCCTGCTGTCTCCTGGAAAACTGTGTCCATTCCTTTGGCCACACACCTCCAGAATATGAGAAACCTCAAGGCCCCCGAGCACATCCCATTACTGGGAGCCTCCGTGGACACACAGGGGCATTCGGACACAAGCTGAGCAGCTACCTCCACGAAGGCATGCACACAGATGTCAACAGAGATAGAAGCTTGAGCCAGACAGGCCCTTAGGCCCTAATCTCAACTCTTGCTTTGGTGTCCATGTGTCACTCCTCAGAGGCTGTGGTTCGAAGAACAGGATATTGGGCTTTCCTGAGGCACTGAACAGAACTCCTCTCGGCTCCACATGGGAAGGTTCGTTGTTGGAGCCGTGTCAAACACCTCAGGTTGGAGAATACTGCAGTCCCTGAGCCACCTCCACATTCCAAGGTCTCCCAGGCCACCAAGCCACAGTAGGACTCATCTTCAGGAGAGTCCATTTCAACTCTCCTCTCTGGGTATCTCACCCAGGAGCCCGCAGATTGAGCCTGCCTAGTCCTGCCTAAAGAGTGGGAATATGAGGTGGCGTTCCCAGGCATCCATGCTTAGACACCTGCTCTTGAGTCTTTCCGTATGGGGCCTCCTGGAACCATCCAATAGGACTCGACTGTTGTGCAGAAGGAAACCTTGAGGTGCGGAGTAGTTCACAAATCCCATCGTAGGCAAACCTCCCTGGCCTCATGAAGCCCCCACACTCTTCAGGAATAGGCCATGCTGGACAAAAACTCTAGCCTGAGGCACGTCTCATAGTTGACATGACCTCAGTGCAGGAGATCTCGATTCAGCCTCTGCAGAGTGGGCCTGCCGTGCACTCGGTCCCAAAAATCACGCTAGCTTGTGTTTTCAGACTTCCTTCCTCACACTCCTGGCAAACTAGCCCTCCGGACAAGGAACTTCACAACCACAACCCAGCCCGGTGTCTGCCCAATTGAAGAAAAACGTTTCCCTGTGGGGCTCTCTGGAAAGCCCAGATGAGGATCAACCTGCTCGGGCCTCGACGGTACTCGAACTGGATAGGCTCTTCTGGGCAATCATGCTCTGTCTGACACAGCCTGAAGCCAGACGTCCAGACAGACAAGGAGACAGCTGGCCGCACACCCAGGACTTCGGACACTCCATGGTCTTATGCCGTCACCTCTTTCTAACCTTGGTTTTCAGATATCTGAACCTAGACATTATATCAATTCTCCACACAGCTGGGTATCGCAAGCACAAAACAGAACTCCTCCTTCCCCATGGCTGTAAAGCTTGCTCTTGGCATGGAGTCACACCTTCAGGGTGGGAGAAACCTTCATGACCCCTGATGCCACGCCCAAACTTGAGTGCTGCTTGGGCACAAATTCACACTGTGACCCTCAGAATGAGCCCCCTGTCAAAGAAAGGCCTGTCGGGGCCTGGACCAAGAGCCCGCATATGGGGCTTGCCAAGCCCCTATGCACCCAATCCTCACCAGGGTTTGAGTTTTCCAGTCGCTCCGCCTGTACCTGGGGCTCTGCTCTGAAATCCCTTTCTTGGAGAGACCCATGAGCCAGAGAACACGACTCCACCCTTCCCACAAAATGACCCCAAACTCTTGGGAGCTGGGAAAAATCCCCAAAGATGGATACTCGTCCTCAGTCCCTGAGGCCACCTCTCCAATCCACGGCTATCCCGGACACAACATCCAGAGACAAAAGCCTGAAGGAACGCCTCCCACTCGCTCTTGTTTCAGGGGCCCAGGAGCTCCCTCTCTGGCTGTACATCCGGCCTGCCAAACCCTAGGCGCCACTCATAAGCTGAGTTTGTGTTTCCAGAATTCTGTGCCCACAGCATGGACCCACACATCCTCTAGGCTAGGGCGTCTGGAGCTACAGCGAAAGATTGTGCCTGCCCTCCCCAAGGAAAGTGTGCCCAATCCATTGACCACAACCCTACAGGTTAAAGAAAATCTCCAAGGCCCCTGAGGCCATCAATAGTGTAGGCCACCCTGGACTAAGAGGGGCTCTCTGACACCAGCGGAGCAACTATCTCCACTTAGTCTCTCAGACAGTGTCCCCAGAGACAGAAGGTTGAAATGGACAGGCCCCCAGGCCCTAATCTGAACCTTAGCTTTGGTTTCCAAGTGTCTGTCCTCAGAGGACTGTTTTCGTAGACCAGCACACGGGGCTTTTCTGAGGCACCACACTAAACTTCTCTCGTCTCCACATGGGGAGCTTTCTTACTGGGGATGTATCAAACCCTTCAGGTAGGAGAGTTCCGCAGGGCCACTGAAGCACCAGCACATTCCAAGGTCTCCTTGGACCCAAACGCACATTATGACGCATCCTCAGGAGAGGCCATTTCGACTCAGCCCCCTGGGTAGTGTGCCCCAGAGGCAGCAGATCAAACATATCTTGTCGCTAATGGCCAATGGGAATGCGAGGCATGCTGTTCTGGGATCCATCCTTCGAACCATGCTCTCCAGTCCTTCCTTAGGGTAAGTCCTGGAGCCATGCAACAGGACTCGAATGTCCCTCAGAAGGAAACGTTGTGGTTTGGGGCAACCTCCAAACTCAGTGTGGGAAAACTTCCTTGGCCTCATGAGGCCCCCGCTTCATGAAGGTGCCATCATGGACACAGAGTCCAGCCTCAGCCAACGTCTGATCCTCAGCCTGACATCAGATTCAGGAGATTTTGATTCAGCCTCTGCTGAGTGGGCCTGCTCTGCCATTGGCTCCAATCCTCACCCTAGCTTGTGTTTTCAGACTTCCATCCTCACACTCCTGGCCCACAAACCCTCCCTCCTGGGAATTCTGGGGCCACAATGAAGCACTCTGCCTGCCGCCCAGTAGAAAAACTTTGTCTATGGAGCAGCCCAGAAACGCCAAATGAGGATCAAACTGCTTGGCCCTGGGCAACACCCCAATTGCATAGGCTACTTTAAACACTGATGCTCTGTCGCAAATAGCCTGAGCCCAGACCTTCCAACAGACACCGACACAGCTGGCTGCACACCCAGCACATTGGACCTGTCACTGCCTTAGGCCACCATCCATTCCCAACCTGGGTTTTCAGTCAGCGGAACCTAGACCTTATCTCCAATCCCTGCACTGGGGGGAACCTGATGCTCAAGTCAGAACCCCTCCTTCCCCATGGCAAGAAACCTTGCTGCTGGCAGTGAGTCAAACCTTCAGTGTAGGAGAAAACGGCATGGCCCATGAGGCCACGCCCATGCGTGAAGGTCGCCTTGGGCACAAACACACATGGTGACCCTCAGCGTGAGTACCTTATTCAAGTAACGCCTCTCAGTGACTGACCAAGAGGCCGCATATGTGGCTTGCCATGCCGATAGGCACCAAGGACTAACTAGATGGTGTGTATTCCAGTTGTGGGAGGCCACTGCTGTGCTCTAGAGTCTCTCTCGAGGGGGGTCCTCTGTGGCAGAAAACAATACTCTTCCCTTCCCACAGAATGAACACAAACACTTGGGAGCTTGGACAATCCCCCGAGAGGAAGGCTCTTCCTCGGCCCCTAAAGCAACCCCTACTCTGAACGGCCACTGTGAACGCAACACCCAGAGACAAAAGCCTGAGCGACTGCCTCCCACTTGCCCTCCTTTGATATCCAGAGGATCTCCCCTCACGGACTGGAGATCAGGCCTGCCATTACCTTGGCATCTAGCTGAGCCAAGTTTGCTTTTTCAGACATCTGTCCTCACAGCCTTGGCAAACACAGCCTCTAGGCTGGGTCCTCTGGAGCCATACCACAGGACCGTGCCTGCTGTCTCCTGGGAAACTGTGTCCATTCCTTTGGCCACACACCTCCAGAATATGAGAAACCTCAAGGCCCCCGAGGACATCCCACTACTGGGAGCCTCCCTGGACACACAGGGGCATTCGGACACAAGCTGAGCAGCTACCTCCACGAAGGCATGCACACAGATGTCAACAGAGATAGAAGCTTGAGCCAGACAGGCCCTTAGGCCCTAATCTCAACTCTTGCTTTGGTGTCCAAGTGTCACTCCTCAGAGGCTTTCGTTCAAAGAACAGCATATAGGGCTTTCCAGAGGCAATGAACAGAACTCCTCTCGACTCCAGATGGGAAGCTTCCTTGTAGGAGCCGTGTCAAACACCTCAGGTGGGAGTATCCTGCAGAGTCCCTGAGCCACCTCCACATTCCAAGGTCTCCCAGGCCACCAAGCCACAGTAGGACTCATCTTCAGGAGAGCCCATTTTAACTCTCCCCTCTGGGTAGCTCACCCAGGAGCCCGCAGATTGAGCCTGCCTTGTCCTGACTAAAGAGTGGGAATATGAGGTGGCGTTCCCAGGCATCCATGCTTAGACACCTGCTCTCGAGTCTTTCCGTATGGGGCCTCCTGGAACCATCCAATAGGACTCGACTGTCGTGCAGAAGGAAACCTTGAGGTGTGGAGTAGTTCACAAATCCCATCGTAGGCAAACCTCCCTGGCTTCACGAAGCCCCCACACCCTTCAGGAATAGGCCATGCTGGACAGAAACTCTAGCCTGAGGCACGTCTCATAGTTGACATGACCTCAGTGCAGGGGATCTTGATCCAGCATCTGCAGAGTGGGCCTGCCTTGCCCTCGATCCCAAACCTCACGCTAGCTTGTGTTTTCAGACTTCCTTCCTCACACTCCTGGCAAACAAGCCCTCCGGACAAGGAACTTCACAACCACAACCCAGCCCGGTGTCTGCCCAACGGAAGAAAAACGTTACCCTGTGGGGTCCTTGGAAAGCCCAGATGAGGATCAACCTGCTCGGGCCTCGACGGTACTCGAACTGGATAGGCTCCTCTGGGCACTCATGCTCTGTCTGACACAGCCTGAAGCCAGACGTCCAGACACACAAGGAGACAGCTGGCGCACACCCAGCACTTCGGACACGCCATGGTCTTATGCCGTCACCTCTTCTTAACCTAGGTTTTCAGATATCTGAACCTAGACATTATATCAATTCTCCACACAGCTGGGTATCGCAAGCACAAACCAGAACTCCTCCTTCCCCATGGCTGTAAAGCTTGCTCTTGGCATGGAGTCACACCTTCAGGGTGGGAGAAACCTTCATGTCCCCTGATGACACGCCCAAACTTGAGTGCTGCTTGGGCACAAATTCATACTGTGTGACCCTCAGCATGAGCCCCCTGTCAAAGAAAGGCCTGTCGGGGCCTGGACCAAAAGCCCGCATATGGGGCTTGCCAAGCCCTTATGCACCCAATCCTCACCAGTGTTTGAGTTTTCCAGTCGCTCCCCCCGTACCTGGGGCTCTGCTCTGAAATCCCTTTCTTGGAGAGACCCATGAGCCAGAGAACACGACTCCACCCTTCCCACAAAATGACCCCAAACTCTTGTGAGCTGGGGAAAATCCCCAAAGATGGGTACTCGTCCTCAGTCCCTGAGGCCACCTCTCCAATCCACGGCTATCCCGGACACAACATCCAGAGACAAAAGCCTGAAGGAACGCCTCCCACTCGCCCTTGTTTCAGAGGCCCAGGAGCTCCCTCTCTGGCTGTACATCCGGCCTGCCATACCCTAGGCGCCACTCATAAGCTGAGTTTGTGTTCCAGACTTCTGTGCCCACAGCATGGACCCACACATCCTCCAGGCTAGGGCCTCTGGAGCCACAGCGAAAGATTGTGCCTGCCCTCTCCAAAAAAAGTGTGCACAATCCATTGACCACAACCCGAGAGGTTAGGGAAAAGCTCCAAGGCCCCTGAGGCCATCAATAGTGTAGGCCACCCTGGACTAAGAGGGGCTCTCTGACACCAGCGGAGCAACTATCTCCACTTAGTCTCTCAGACAGTGTCCCCAGAGACAGAAGGTTGAAATGGACAGGCCCCCAGGCCCTAATCTGAACCTTAGCTTTGGTTTCCATCCTTAGGGTATGTCCTGGAGCCATGCAACAGGACTCGAATGTCCCGCAGAAGGAAACGTTGTGGTTTGGGGCAACCTCCAATCTCAGCGTGGGAAAACTTCCTTGGCCTCATGAGGCCCGGGATTAATGAAGGTGCCATCATGGACACATACTCCAGCCTCAGCCAATGTCTGATCCTCAGCCTGACTTCAGATGCAGGAGATTTTGATTAAGCCTCTGCAGAGTGGGCCTGCTCTGCCCTTGGCTCCAATCCTCACCCTATCTTGTGTTTTCAGAGTGCTGTCCTCACACTCCTGGCCTACAAACCCTCCCTCCTGGGAATTCTGGGGCCACAATGAAGCACTCTGCCTGACTCCCAGGAGAAAAACATTGTCTATGGTGGTGCCCAGAGACCCCAAATGAGGATCAAACTGCTTGGTCCTCGGCAACAACCCAATTGCATAGGCTACCTTAAACACTGATTCTCTGTCGCAAATAGCCTGAGCCCAGACCTTCCAACAGACACCGACACAGCTGGCTGCACACCAGGCACATTGGACCCGCCACTGCATTAGGCCACCATCCATTCCCAACCTGGGTTTTCTGTCATCGGACCTAGACCTTATCTCCAATCCCTGCACAGGGGGGAACCTGATGCACAAGGCAGAACCCCTCCTTCCCCATGGCAAGAAACCTTGCTGCTGGCAGTGAGTCAAACCTTCAGTGTAGGAGAAAACGGCATGGCCCATGAGGCCACGCCCATGCGTGAAGGTCGCCTTGGGCACAAACACACATGGTGACCCTCAGCGTGAGTACCTTATTCAAGTAACGCCTCTCAGTGACTGACCAAGAGGCCGCATATGTGGCTTGCCATGCTGATAGGCACCAAGGACTAACTAGATGGTGTGTATTCCAGTTGTGGGAGGCCACTGCTGTGCTCTAGAGTCTCTCTCGAGGGGGGTCCTCTGTGGCAGAAAACAATACTCTTCCCTTCCCACAGAATGAACACAAACACTTGGGAGCTTGGACAATCCCCCGAGAGGAAGGCTCTTCCTCGGCCCCTAAAGCAACCCCTACTCTGAACGGCCACTGTGAACGCAACACCCAGAGACAAAAGCCTGAGCGACTGCCTCCCACTTGCCCTCCTTTGATATCCAGAGGATCTCCCCTCACGGACTGGAGATCAGGCCTGCCATTACCTTGGCATCTAGCTGAGCCAAGTTTGCTTTTTCAGACATCTGTCCTCACAGCCTTGGCAAACACAGCCTCTAGGCTGGGTCCTCTGGAGCCATACCACAGGACCGTGCCTGCTGTCTCCTGGGAAACTGTGTCCATTCCTTTGGCCACACACCTCCAGAATATGAGAAACCTCAAGGCCCCCGAGGACATCCCACTACTGGGAGCCTCCCTGGACACACAGGGGCATTCGGACACAAGCTGAGCAGCTACCTCCACGAAGGCATGCACACAGATGTCAACAGAGATAGAAGCTTGAGCCAGACAGGCCCTTAGGCCCTAATCTCAACTCTTGCTTTGGTGTCCAAGTGTCACTCCTCAGAGGCTTTCGTTCAAAGAACAGCATATAGGGCTTTCCAGAGGCAATGAACAGAACTCCTCTCGACTCCAGATGGGAAGCTTCCTTGTAGGAGCCGTGTCAAACACCTCAGGTGGGAGTATCCTGCAGAGTCCCTGAGCCACCTCCACATTCCAAGGTCTCCCAGGCCACCAAGCCACAGTAGGACTCATCTTCAGGAGAGCCCATTTTAACTCTCCCCTCTGGGTAGCTCACCCAGGAGCCCGCAGATTGAGCCTGCCTTGTCCTGACTAAAGAGTGGGAATATGAGGTGGCGTTCCCAGGCATCCATGCTTAGACACCTGCTCTCGAGTCTTTCCGTATGGGGCCTCCTGGAACCATCCAATAGGACTCGACTGTCGTGCAGAAGGAAACCTTGAGGTGTGGAGTAGTTCACAAATCCCATCGTAGGCAAACCTCCCTGGCTTCACGAAGCCCCCACACCCTTCAGGAATAGGCCATGCTGGACAGAAACTCTAGCCTGAGGCACGTCTCATAGTTGACATGACCTCAGTGCAGGGGATCTTGATCCAGCATCTGCAGAGTGGGCCTGCCTTGCCCTCGATCCCAAACCTCACGCTAGCTTGTGTTTTCAGACTTCCTTCCTCACACTCCTGGCAAACAAGCCCTCCGGACAAGGAACTTCACAACCACAACCCAGCCCGGTGTCTGCCCAACGGAAGAAAAACGTTACCCTGTGGGGTCCTTGGAAAGCCCAGATGAGGATCAACCTGCTCGGGCCTCGACGGTACTCGAACTGGATAGGCTCCTCTGGGCACTCATGCTCTGTCTGACACAGCCTGAAGCCAGACGTCCAGACACACAAGGAGACAGCTGGCGCACACCCAGCACTTCGGACACGCCATGGTCTTATGCCGTCACCTCTTCTTAACCTAGGTTTTCAGATATCTGAACCTAGACATTATATCAATTCTCCACACAGCTGGGTATCGCAAGCACAAACCAGAACTCCTCCTTCCCCATGGCTGTAAAGCTTGCTCTTGGCATGGAGTCACACCTTCAGGGTGGGAGAAACCTTCATGTCCCCTGATGACACGCCCAAACTTGAGTGCTGCTTGGGCACAAATTCATACTGTGTGACCCTCAGCATGAGCCCCCTGTCAAAGAAAGGCCTGTCGGGGCCTGGACCAAAAGCCCGCATATGGGGCTTGCCAAGCCCTTATGCACCCAATCCTCACCAGTGTTTGAGTTTTCCAGTCGCTCCGCCCGTACCTGGGGCTCTGCTCTGAAATCCCTTTCTTGGAGAGACCCATGAGCCAGAGAACACGACTCCACCCTTCCCACAAAATGACCCCAAACTCTTGTGAGCTGGGGAAAATCCCCAAAGATGGGTACTCGTCCTCAGTCCCTGAGGCCACCTCTCCAATCCACGGCTATCCCGGACACAACATCCAGAGACAAAAGCCTGAAGGAACGCCTCCCACTCGCCCTTGTTTCAGAGGCCCAGGAGCTCCCTCTCTGGCTGTACATCCGGCCTGCCATACCCTAGGCGCCACTCATAAGCTGAGTTTGTGTTCCAGACTTCTGTGCCCACAGCATGGACCCACACATCCTCCAGGCTAGGGCCTCTGGAGCCACAGCGAAAGATTGTGCCTGCCCTCTCCAAAAAAAGTGTGCACAATCCATTGACCACAACCCGAGAGGTTAGGGAAAAGCTCCAAGGCCCCTGAGGCCATCAATAGTGTAGGCCACCCTGGACTAAGAGGGGCTCTCTGACACCAGCGGAGCAACTATCTCCACTTAGTCTCTCAGACAGTGTCCCCAGAGACAGAAGGTTGAAATGGACAGGCCCCCAGGCCCTAATCTGAACCTTAGCTTTGGTTTCCATCCTTAGGGTATGTCCTGGAGCCATGCAACAGGACTCGAATGTCCCGCAGAAGGAAACGTTGTGGTTTGGGGCAACCTCCAATCTCAGCGTGGGAAAACTTCCTTGGCCTCATGAGGCCCGGGATTAATGAAGGTGCCATCATGGACACATACTCCAGCCTCAGCCAATGTCTGATCCTCAGCCTGACTTCAGATGCAGGAGATTTTGATTAAGCCTCTGCAGAGTGGGCCTGCTCTGCCCTTGGCTCCAATCCTCACCCTATCTTGTGTTTTCAGAGTGCTGTCCTCACACTCCTGGCCTACAAACCCTCCCTCCTGGGAATTCTGGGGCCACAATGAAGCACTCTGCCTGACTCCCAGGAGAAAAACATTGTCTATGGTGGTGCCCAGAGACCCCAAATGAGGATCAAACTGCTTGGTCCTCGGCAACAACCCAATTGCATAGGCTACCTTAAACACTGATTCTCTGTCGCAAATAGCCTGAGCCCAGACCTTCCAACAGACACCGACACAGCTGGCTGCACACCAGGCACATTGGACCCGCCACTGCATTAGGCCACCATCCATTCCCAACCTGGGTTTTCTGTCATCGGACCTAGACCTTATCTCCAATCCCTGCACAGGGGGGAACCTGATGCACAAGGCAGAACCCCTCCTTCCCCATGGCAAGAAACCTTGCTGCTGGCAGTGAGTCAAACCTTCAGTGTAGGAGAAAACGGCATGGCCCATGAGGCCACGCCCATGCGTGAGGGCCGCCGTGGGCACAAACACACATGGTGACCCTCAGCGTGAGTACCTTATTCAAGTAACGCCTCTCAGTGACTGGACCAAGAGCCGGCATATGTGGCTTGCCATGCCCATAGGCACCCAGGACTAACTAGATGGTGTGTATTCCAGTTGAGGGAGGCCACTGTTGTGCTCTAGAGTCCCTCTCCTGGGGGGTCCCCTGTGGCAGAAAACAGTACACTTCCCTTCCCACAGAATGAACCCAAACACTTGGGAGCTTGGACAATCCCCCGAGAGAAAGGCTCTTCCTCGGCCCCTGAAGCAACCCCTACCCTGAAAGGCCACTGTGAACACAATACCCAGAGACAAAAGCCTGAGCGAATGCCTCCCACTTGCCCTCCTTTGATATCCAGAGGATCTCCCCTCACAGACTGGAGATCTGGCCTGCCATTACCTTGGCACCTAGCTGAGCCAAGTTTGCTTTTTCAGACATCTGTCCCCACAGCCCTGGCAAACACAGCCTCTAGGCTGGGTTCTCTGGAGACATACCACAGGACCGTGCCTGCTCTCTCCTGGGAAACTGTGTCCATTCCTTTGGCCACACACCTCCAGAATATGAGAAACCTCAAGGACATCCCACTACTGGGAGCCTCGCTGGACACACAGGGTCATTCGGACACAAGCTGAGCAGCTACCTCCACGAAGGCATGCACACAGATGTCAACAGTGATAGAAGGTTGAGCAGGACAGGCCCTTAGGCCCTATTCTCTACTCTTGCTTTGGTTTCCAGGTGTCACTCCTCAGAGGCTTTGGTTTGAAGAACAGGATATGGGGCTTTCCTGAGGCACTGAACAGAACTCCTCTCGTCTCCACATGGTTCCTTAGAACCCTGCTCAGAATCATTGGCCTGGAGCCAAGCAACAGGTCTTAATTGACCTGCAGAAGACTCTCTGCTGTTTGGAGCTTCTCATAACTCCCATCGTGGGAAAACCCCCATGGCCTCGTGATGACCCCTCATTCATGAAGGGGCCATCAGGGACAGAAACCTCAACATGAGCGATCGTCTGATCCTCGCCCTGACTTCAGATGCACGAGATCTCGATTCAGGTCTGTAGATTGTGCCTGCCATGGCCTCACCCAGAAACCTAAGCTTAGCTTGTGTTCTCAGACTTTTGTCGTCAGACTACTGGCCCACGAGCCCTCTAGTTTGGCAATCCAGAACTACAATGCCGCACTCTGCCTGCCATCCAGAAGAAAAACATTGTCCTCTGGGGCTACCCAGTAACCCCAAATGAGTATCTACCTGCACCGACTTTGGCTGTACCCCAAATACATAGGTTGACCAGGGCCCTAATGCCCTTTCTGACACAGCCTGAGCCTGGACACCGTGGCCTCTCCCAGACAGCTGGCCGCACACTTGGCACATCGAGCCTCCGTGGCCTTAGGACGTCATCTCTTCCCAACCTCGGTTTTAAGGTTTCAGAACCTAGACCTTATCTCCAATCACTGCCCAGGGTTGAAGTTGATGCAGAAATCAGAAGTCCTTCCCCATGGCAAGAAACCTTGTGGTTGGCATGTTGTCCAACGTTCAGTGTAGTTGAAACCAGTGTGGCCCTTGAGGCCCCGACATGCTCGCGGGCCACATTGGTCACAAAAACACATTGTGATCCTCAGGCTGAGCCCAGTCCTCAAGTAAGGCCTCTCAGTGGCTGGATGAAGAGATAGCATATTGGGCTTGCCATGCCCCTAGGCCCCAATTTTTAACCATAGTTCGGGTTGTCCCTTCAGTCTTCCCCATGGATTTGCTTTGGAATTCCTCTTTTGGTGGGACACCTGAGGTAACAAAACTGAAATGAGTCCTCCCATCCCACAGATTGACGAAAAGCAATTGGGAATCGGGCCAAATCCTCAGAGAGGAAGATTGGTCCATGGCCCATGAGGCCTCCCCGACATTCCAGGGCCATCGCTGATACAAAATCCAGAGACAAAAGCCTGAGCAAGCGCCTCAGACTCGCACTTTCTTCATATCCTGAAGAGTTCTTCTCATGGTTTGTAGATCGGGCCTGCCATACCTACGTCCCCAAACCTAAGCTGAGTTTTTGTTTTCCGACTTATGTCCTGAAAGTCTTGTGCCACACACCCTCCAGGCTGGGCCCCTGGAGCCACACATTAGGACTGTGCCTACAAATCCATGGGAAATCTGCCCATTCCATGGTCCGAAATCGTACAAATTAGGAGAAACCTCCAAAGTCCCTGAGGCCACCCCAATAGTGTAGGTCACACGGAACAAACAATGGCTGTCTGACACCAGCTGATAATCGACCTCCACTCATACCATAGATGGATGTCCCCAGAGAAGAAGATTGAACCAGACAGGACCCTAGGCCATAATAGGATCCATTGCTTTGGGTTACAGGCATGTGTCCTCAAAAGCGTGATTCCAATACGAGCATAGGGGTTTCCTGAAACACCCATCAGAACTCATCTCGTCTCACAAGGAAACCTGTGCATGGGAGCCATGTCCAAAGCTTAGGAGAGTACTTCAGGGTCCCGGTGCCACCGCACCATTCCAAGGCCCTCATGGACACAAAAACACATTAGGATCCATCCTCAGGAAAGTCCATTTCAACTCAGTCACCCCGTTGCTCCGGCAGAGCCATCAGATCTAAACTGTCTTGTTGCTAGGAGACAATTGGAATGCAAGGCGGGCTTCCCAGGCATCCATCCGCGAAAGGTGCTCTGGAGTCATTCCATATGGGATGTCCTGGAGCTGTCCAACAGGTCTCCATTTTGCTGCAGAAGGAATCCTTGAAGGGGGCATCCCACAACTCCCAACGTGTGAAAACCTCCATGGCCTTGAGATTCCTCTCCGATCATGAAGGGGCAGTCATGCACAGAAACTCCAACCTGAGGCAACGTCTGATCCTCGCCCTGACTTCAGATGCATGAGCTATTGTTTCAGATCTGCAGGGGGTACAAGACGTGCCCTCGCCCTGAAACACAAGTCTAGCTTGTCTTCTCAGACTTCCGTCCTCACACTCCTGGCCCCGAAGCCCTCTAGTTTGGCAATTCCAGACCCAAAATGCAGCACTCTGCCTGCCCTCTAGAAAAAAAATTATTGCCTCATGAGCTACCCAGGCACCTTAAATGAGGGTAAACCTACACAGCACTCGACTTTACCCAAATTATATAGTCTAACCTGGGCACTAATGGACTGTCGAACACAACCTGAGCCCGGACCTCCTGACCAACACCCAGAAAACTGACCGCACACTGAGCACATAAAACCTGCCATGGCATTAGGTCATCATCTCTTCCCTACCTCAGTTTTCAGGCTTCAGAACCGAGACCTTATCTCCAATCACTGCCCATGGGTGAGTGTGATGCAGAAATCCGAACTCCTCCTTACCCATGGCAAGAACCCTTGTGGTTGGCACGTTGTCCAACGTTCAGTGTAGGAGAAACAAGCATTCACCCTGAGGCCCCGCCCATTCTTGAGTGCGACGAGGGCATACACACGCATTGTGACCGTCAACATGAGTCCTGTCCTCTAGTAAGTGCTCTCAGTGGCTGGACCATTAGATGTCATAATGGGCTTGACATGTCTCTAGGCCCCAATTTTTAACCAGATTTCTGATTGTCCAGTCGCCCCTCCCCAGGGCTCTACTCTGGAATCCCTCATTTGGTGGGACACCTGAGGTTAATAAAAAAAACAACAACAACAAAAAAAAAAAAACGGACTTCTTCCAGCCCACAGAATGACCCCAAACTCTTTGGACGGCGCCAAACCACCAGAGAGTAAGACTCGTCCATTTCCCATGAAGTCACCCAGAAATTCCACGACCATGAGTGACACGATATCCAGAGACAAAAACTTGAGCAGGAGCGCCACACTCGCCCTTCTTTCAAATCCCGAAGAGTTCTCCTAATGGTCTGTAGATCAGTCCTGCCATAACTATGACCCGAAACATAAGCCGAGTTTGTGTTTTCAGACAACTGTCCAAACAGCCCTGGCCTACACAACCTACAGGCTCAGGCCACTGGAGCCAAACCTGAGGACTCTACTTGCCCTCTCCAAGGGAATTGGGTGTGCCCATTCCAATGGCCACAACCCTTCTAATAGGATAAACCTCCAAAGTCCCTGATCCATCTCAATAGTGGTGGCTTCCCAGGAAAAACAGGGGCCATCTGAGCCCAACTGAGCACCTACCTGACCTCAGACTCATACACAGATGTCCCCAGAGGTAAAAAGGAAAGAACAGGCCCCTAGGCACTAATCAGATCCATTGCTTTGGTTTCCAGGCATGTCTCCTCAGAGGCCTGGATTTCAAAAGCAGCATATAGCTGTTTCTTGACTCACCCATCAGAAAACATCTCATCTACACATGGGAAACTTGCACGTTGGAGCTGTGTCAAAGCCTCTGTTTAGGAGAACCCTTTAGGGCCCCAGTGCCACCGCTTCATTCCAAGGTCTCCATAGACAAAAAAGCACATTAGGACCCTTCCCCAGGGGTGTCCATTTCAACTCAGCGTCCTTGGTTGCTCCCCACAGATCCAGGAGATCTAACCTCTCTTGTTTCTTGGAGACAATTGGAATGCGAGGTGGGCTACCCAGCCATCCATCCTTAGAACCCTGCTCAGAATCATTGGCCTGGAGCCAAACAACAGGTCTCAATTGTCCTGCAGAAGACTCTCTGTAGTTTGGAGGTTCTCATAACTCCCATCGTGGGAAAACCCCTATGGCCTCGTAATGCCCCCCCCATTCATGAAGGGGCCATCAGGGACAGAAACTCCAACCTGAGCGATCATCTGATCCTCGCCCTGACTTCAGATGCACGAGATCTCGATTCAGGTCTGTAGATTGTGCCTACCATGGCCTCACCCAGAAACCTAAGCCTAGCTTGTGTTCTCAGACGTTTGTCGTCAGGCTACTGGCCCACAAGTTCTCCAGTTTGGCAATCCAGAACTACAATGCAGCACTCTGCCTGTTCTCCAGAAGAAAAACTTTGTCCTCTGGGGCTATCCAGTAACCCCAAATGAAAATCAACCTGCACCGAACTTGGCTGTACCCCAAATACATAGGCTGACCAGGGTACTAATGCCATTTCTGACACAGCCTGAGCCTGGACCCCCTGGCCCCACCCAGACAGCTGGCCGCACACTGAGCACATCGAGCCGCCGTGGCCTTAGTTCGTCATCTCTTCCCAAACTCGGTTTTAAGGTTTCAGAACCTAGACCTTATCTCCAATCACTGCCCAGGGTTGAAGGTGATGCAGAAATCAGAACTCCTTCCCCATGGCAAGAAACCTTGTGGTTGGCATGTTGTCCAACGTTCAGTGTAGTTGAAACCAGTGTGGCCCATGAGGCCCCGACCATGCTCACGGGCCACATTGGTCACAAACACATTGTGACCCTCAGGCTGAGCCCAGTCCTGAACTAAGGCCACTCAGTGGCTGGATGAAGAGATAGCATATTGGGCTTGCCATGCCCCTAGGCCCCAATTTTTAACCATAGTTCGGGTTGTCCCTTCAGTCTTCCCCACGGCTTGGCTTTGGAATTCCTCTTTTGGTGGGACATCTAAGGTAACAAAATTGACATGAGTCTTCCCATCCCACAGATTGACGAAAATCAATAGGGAATCGGGCCAAATCCTCAGAGAGGAAGATTCGTCCATGGCCCATGAGGCCTCCCTTACATTCCACGGCCATCGCTGATACAAAATCCAGAGACAAAAGCCTGACCAAGCACCTCAGACCCGCACTTTCTTCATATCCTGAAGAGTTCTTCTCATGGTTTGTAGATCGGGCCTGCCATACCTACGTCCCAAACCTAAGCTGAGTTTGTGTTTTCAGACTTCTGTCCTCAAAGTCTTGGGCCACACACCCTCCAGGCTGGGCCCCTGGAGCCACACATTAGGACTGTGCCTACCAATCCATGGGAATTCTGCCCATTCCATGGTCCAAAATCCTACAAATTAGGAGAAACCTCCAAAGTCCCTGAGGCCATCCCAATAGTGTAGGTCGCCCGGAACAAACAAGGGCTGTTGACACCAGCAGATAATCGACCTCCACTCATACCATAGATGGATGTCCCCAGAGAAGAAGATTGTACCAGACAGGACCCTAGGCCATAATAGGATCCATTGCTTTGGGTTACAGGCATGTGTCCTCAAAAGCCTGATTCCAATACGAGCATAGGTGTTTTGCTGAGGCACCCATCAGAACTCATCTCGTCTCCACAAGGAAACCTGTGCATGGGAGCCATGTCCAAAGCTTAGGAGAGTACTTCAGGGTCCCGGTGCCACCGCCCCATTCCAAGGCCCTCATGGACACAAAAACACATTACGACCCATCCTCAGGGAAGTCCATTTCAAATCAGCCACCCCGGTTGCTCCGGCAGAGCCATCAGATCTAAACTGTCTTGTTGCTAGGAGACAATTGGAATGCAAGGCGGGCTTCCCAGGCATCCATGCGCGAACGGTGCTCTGGAGTCATTCCATATGGGATGTCCTGGAGTTGTCCAACAATTCTCAACTGTCCCGCAGAAAGAATCCTTGAAGGGGGCATCCCACATCTCCCAACGTGGGAAAACCTCAATGGCCCCGAGATTTCGCTCCCTTCATGAAGCGGCCGTCATGCACAGAATCTCCAACCTGAGCCAACGTCTGATCCTCGCCCTGACTTCAGACGCATGAGATATTGGTTCAGATCTGCAGGGGGTACCTGCCGTGCCCTCGCCCTGAAACCCAAGTCTAGCTTGTCTTCTCAGACTTCCGTCCTCACACTCCTGGCCCCGAAGCCCTCAAGTTTGGCAATTCCGGACCCACAATGCAGCACTCTTCCTTCCTCTAGAAAAAAAAAATATTGCTACATGAGCTGCCCAGGCACCTTAAATGAGGGTAAACCTACACAGCACTCGACTTTACCCAAATTATATAGTCTAACCTGGGCACTAATGCACTGTCGAACACAACCTGAGCCCGGACCTCCTGACCAAAACCCAGAAAACTGACCGCACAGTGAGCACATATAACCCGCCATGGCCTTAGATCATCATCACTTGCCTACCTCAGTTTTCAGGCTTCAGAACCGAGACCTTATCTCCAATCACTGCCCAGGGGTGAGTGTGATGCATAAATCAGAACTCCTCCTTACCCATGGCAAGAACCCTTGTGGTTGGCACGTTGTCCAACGTTCAGTGTAGGAGAAACCAGCATTCACCCTGAGGCCCCGCCTATTCTTGATTGCGACGAGGGCATACACACGCATTGTGACCCTCAGCATGAGTCCTGTCCTCTAGTAAGTGCTCTCAGTGGCTGGACCATTAGAAGTCATAATGGGCTTGACATGTCCCTAGGCCCCTATTTTTAACCAGATTTCTGATTGTCCAGTCGCCCCTCCCCAGGGCACTACTCTGGAATCCCTCATTTGGTGGGACACCTGAGGTTAATAAAGAAAACAACAACAACAACAACAACAAAAAAAAAAAAACGGACTTCTTCCAGCCCACAGAATGACCCCAAACTCTTTGGACGGGGCCAAACCACCAGAGAGTAAGACTCGTCCATTTCCCATGAAGTCACCCAGAAATTCCAAGACCATAGGTGACACGATATCTAGAGACAAAAACTTGAGCAGGAGCCTCACACTCGCCTTTCTTTTAATTTCCCGAAGAGTTCTCCTCATGGTCTGTAGATCAGTCCTGCCATACCTATGACCCGAAACATAAGCCGAGTTTGTGATTTCAGACAACTGTCCAAACAGACCTGGCCTACACAACCTACAGGCTCAGGCCCCTGGAGACAAACCTGAGGACTGTACTTGCCCTCTCCAAGGGAATTGTGTGTGCCCATTCCAATGGCCACAACACTTCTAATAGGATAAACCTCCAAAGTCCCTGATCCATCTCAATAGTGGTGGCTTCCCAGGAAAAACAGGGGCCATCTGAGCCCAACTGAGCACCTACCTGCACTCAGACCCATAGACAGATGTCCCCAGAGGTAAAAAGGAAAGAACAGGCCCCTAGGCACTAATCAGATCCATTGCTTTGGTTTCCAGGCATCTCTCCTCAGAGGCCTGGATTTCCAAAGCAGCATCTAGCTGTTTCTTGACTCACCCATCAGAAAACATCTCATCTACACATGGGAAACTTGCACGTTGGAGCTGTGTCAAAGCCTCTGTTTAGGAGAACTCTTTAGGGCCCCAGTGCCACCGCTTCATTCCAAGGTCTCCATAGACACAAAAGCACAGTAGGACCCATCCCCAGGGGTGTCCATTTCAACTCAGCATCCTCGGTTGCTCCCCACAGATCCAGGAGATCTAACCTGTCTTGTTGCTAGGAGACAATTGGAATGCGAGGTGGGCTACCCAGCCATCCATCCTTAGAACCCTGCTCAGAATTATTGGCCTGGAGCCAAACAACAGGTCTCAAGTGTCCTGCAGAAGACTCTCTGCAGTTTGGAGCTACTCACCACTCCCATCGTGTTAAAACATAAATGGGCTTGTGATGCCCCCCCATTAGTGAAGGGGCCATCAGGGACAGAAACTCCAACCTGAGCGATCGTCTGATCCTCACCCTGACATCAGATGCACGAGATCTCGATTCAGGTCTGTAGATTATGCCTGCCATGGCCTCACCCAGAAACCTAAGGGTAGCTTGTGTTCTCAGACTTTTGTCGTCAGACTACTGGCCCACAAGCCCTCCAGTTTGGCAATCCAGAACTACAATGCAGCACTGTGCCTGCCCTCCAGAAGAAAAACATTGTCCTCTCGGGCTACCCAGAAACCCCAAATGAAAATCAACCTGCACCGACCTTGGCTGTACCCCAAATACGTAGGCTGACCAGGGCACTAATGCCCTTTCTGACACAGCCTGAACCTGGTCCCCAGGCCCCTCCCAGACAGCTGGCCGCACACTGAGCACATCGAGCCTCCGTGGCCTTAGGTCGTCATCTCTTCCCAACCTCGGTTTTCAGGTTTCAGAACCTAGACCTTTCTCCAATCACTGCCCAGGGTTGAAGGTGATGCAGAAATCAGAACTCCTTCCCCATGGCAAGAAACCTTGTGGTTGGCATGTTGTCCAACGTTCAGTGTAGTTGAAACCAGTGTGGCCCATGAGGCCCCGCCCATGCTCGCGGGCCACATTGGTCACAAACACACATTGGGACCCTCAGGCTGAGCCCAGTCCTCAAGTAAGGCCACTCAGTGGCTGAATGAAGAGATAGCATATTGGGCTTGCCATGCCCCTAGGCCCCAATTTTTAACCATAGTTCGGGTTGTCCCTTCAGTCTTCCCCACGGCTTGGCTTTGGAAATCCTCTTTTGGTTGGACACCTGAGGTAACAAAACTGAAATGAATCCTCCCATCCCACAGATTGACGTAAAGCAATTGGGAATCGGGCCAAATACTCAGACAGGAAGATTCGTCCATGGCCCATGAGGCCTCCCCGACATTCCACGGCCATCGCTGATACAAAATCCAGAGACAAAAGTTGAGCAAGCGCCTCAAACTCGCACTTTCTTCATATCCTGAAGAGTTCTCATGGTTTGTAGATCGGGCCTGCCATACCTACGTCCCCAAACCTAAGCTGAGTTTGTGTTTTCAGACTTCTGTCCTCAAAGTCTTGGGCCACACACCCTCCAGGCTGGGCCCCTGGAGCCACACATTAGGACTGTGCCTACCAATCCATGGGAATTCTGCCCATTCCATGGTCCAAAATCGTACAAATTAGGAGAAACCTCCAAAGTCCCTGAGGCCATCCCAATAGTGTAGGTCGCCCGGGAACAAACAAGGGCTGTCTGACACCAGCTGATAATCGACCTCCACTCATTCCATAGATGGATGTCCCCAGAGAAGAAGATTGAACCAGACAGGACCCTAGGCCATAATAGGATCCATTGCTTTGGGTTACAGGCATGTGTCCTCAAAAGCCTGATTCCAATACGAGCATACGTGTTTTGCTGAGGCACCCTTCAGAACTCATCTCGTCTCCACAAGGAAACCTGTGCATGGGAGCCATGTCCAAAGCTTAGGAGAGTACTTCAGGGTCCCGGTGCCACCGCCCCATTCCAAGGCCCTCATGGACACAAAAACACATTAGGACCCATCCTCAGGAAAGTCCATTTCAACTCAGCCACCCCGGTTGCTCCGGCAGAGCCATCAGATCTAAACTGTCTTGTTGCTAGGAGACAATTGGAATGCGAGGCGGGCTTCCCAGGCATCCATCCGCGAACGGTGCTCTGGAGTCATTCCATATGGGATGTCCTGGAGCTGTCCAACAGGTCTCAATTGTACCGCAGAAGGAATCCTTGAAGGGGCACATCCCACAACTCCCAACGTGGGAAGACCTCAATGGCCTCGAGATTCCGCTCCCTTCATGAAGCGGCCGTCATGCACAGAAACTCCAACCTGAGCCAACGTCTGATCCTCGCCCTGACTTCAGACGCATGAGATATTGGTTCAGATCTGCAGGGGGTACCTGCCGTGCCCTCGCCCTGAAACCCAAGTCTAGCTTGTCTTCTCAGACTTCCGTCCTCACACTCCTGGCTCCGAAGCCCTCAAGTTTGGCAATTCCGGCCCCACAATGCAGCACCCTGCCTGCCCTCTAGAAAAAAAATTAGTGTCTCATGAGCTTCCCAGGCACCTTAAATGAGGATAAACCTACACAGCACTCGACTTTACCCAAATTATATAGTCTAACCTGGGCACTAATGCACTATCGAACACAACCTGAGCCCAGAACTCTTGACCAACCCCAAGAAAGCTGACCGCACACTGAGCACATAAAACCCGCCATGGCCTTAGGTCATCATCTCTTCCCTACCTCAGTTTTCAGGCTTCAGAACTGAGACCTTATCTCCAATCACTGCCCAGGGGTGAGTGTGATGCAGAAATCAGAGCTCCTCCTTACCCATGGCAAGAACCCTTGTGGTTGGCACGTTGTCCACCGTTCAGTGTAGGAGAAACCAGCATTCACCCTGAGGCCCCGCCCATTCTTGATTGCGACGAGGGAATACACACGCATTGTGACCCTCACCATGAGTCCTGTCCTCTAGTAAGTCCTCTCAGTGGCTGGACCATTAGATATCATAACGGGCTTTACATGTCCCTAGGCCCCAATTTTTAACCAGATTTCTTATTGTCCAGTCGCCCCTCCCCAGGGCTCTACTCTGGAATCCCTCATTTGGTGGGACACCTGAGGTTAAAAATGAATACAACAACAACAAAAAAAAAACGGAATTCTTCCAGCCCACAGAATGACCCCAACTCTTTGGACGGGGCCAAACCACTAGAGAGTAAGACTCGTCCATTTCCCATGAAGTCACCCAGAAATTCCACGACCATGAGTGACACGATATCCAGAGACAAAAACGTGAGCAGGAGCCTCACACTCGCCTTTCTTTCAAATCCCAAAGAGTTCTCCTCATGGTCTGTAGATCAGTCCTGTCATACCAATGACCCGAAACATAAGCCGAGTTTGTGTTTTCAGACAACTGTCCAAACAGCCCTGGCCTACACAACCTACAGGCTCAGGCCCCTGGAGCCAAACCTGAGGACTGTACTTGCCCTCTCCAAGGGAATTGTGTGTGCCCATTCCAACGGCCACAACCCTTCTAATATGATAAACCTCCAAACTCCCTGATCCATCTCAATAGTGGTGGCTTCCCAGAAAAAACTGGGGCAATCTGAGTTTAACTGAGCACCTACCTACACTCAGTCCCAATGACAGATGTCCCCAGAGGTAAAAAGGAAACAACAGGCCCCTAGGCACTAATCAGATCCATTGTTTGGTTTCCGGGCATCTCTCCTCAAGGCCTGGATTTCAAAAGCAGCATATAGCTGTTTCTTGACTCACCCATCAGAAAACATCTCATCTACACATGGGAAACTTACACGTTGGAGCTGTGTCAAAGCCTCTGTTTAGGAGAACCCTTTAGGGCCCCAGTGCCACCGCTTCATTCCAAGGTCTCCATAGACAAAAAAGCACATTTGGACCCATCCCCGGGGGTGTCCATTTCAACACAGCGTCCTCGGTAGCTCCCCACAGATCCAGGAGATCTAACCTGTCTTGTTGCTAGGAGACAATTGGAATGCGAGGTGGGCTACCCAGCCATCCATCCTTAGAACCCTGCTCAGAATCATTGGCCTGGAGCCAAACAACAGGTCTCTATTGTCCTGCAGAAGACTCCCTGCAGTTTGGAGCTCCTCACAACTCCCATCGTGGGAAAACCCCCATGGCCTCTTGATGCCCCCCATTCATGAAGGGGCCATCAGGGACAGAAACTCCAACCTGAGCGATCGTCTCATCCTCGCCCTGACTTCAGATGCACGAGATCTCGATTCAGGTCTGTAGATTGTGCCTGCCATGGCCTCACCCAGAAACCTAAGCCTAGCTTGTGTTCTCAGACTTTTGTCGTCAGACTACTGGCCCACAAGCCCTCCAGTTTGGCAATCCAGAACTACAATGCAGCACTCTGCAGCCCTCCAAAAGAAAAACATTGCCCTCTGGGTCTACCCAGTAACCCCAAATGAGGATCAACCTACAACGACCTTGGCTGTACCCCCAATACATAGGCTGACCAGGGCACTAATGCCCTTTCGGACACAGCCTGAGCCTGGAACCCCTGGCCCCTCCCAGACCGCTGGCCGCACACTGAGCACATGGAGCCGCCATGGCCTTAGGTCATCATCTCTTCCCAACCTCGGTTTTCAGGTTTCAGAATCTAGACATTATCTCCAATCACTGCCCAGGGTTTAAGGTGATGCAGAAATCAGAACTCCTTCCCCATGGCAAGAAACCTTGTGGTTGGCATGTTGTCCAACGTTCAGTGTAGTTGAAACCAGTGTGGCCCATGAGGCCCCGCCTACGCTCGCGGGCCACATTGGTCACAAACACACATTGTGATCCTCAGGCTGAGCCCAGTCCTCAAGTAAGGCCACTCAGTGGCTGGATGAAGAGACAGCATATTGGGCTTGCCATGCCCCTAGGCCCCAATTTTTATCCATAGTTCGTGTTGTCCCTTCAGTCTTCCCCACGGCTTTGCTTTGTGATTCCTATTTTGGTGGGACACCTGAGGTAACAAAACTGAAATGAGTCCTCCCATCCCACAGATTGACGAAAAGCAATTGGGAATCGGGCCAAATCCTCAGAGAGGAAGATTCGTCCATGGCCCATGAGGCCTCCCGGACATTCCACGGAAATCGCTGATACAAAATCCAGAGACAAAAGCCTGCACAAGCGCCTCAGACTCGCACTTTCTTCATATCCTGAAGAGTTCTTCTCATGGTTTGTAGATCGGGCCTGCCATACCTACGTCCCCAAACCTAAGCTGAGTTTGTGTTTTCAGACTTCTGTCCTCAAAGTCTTGGGCCACACACCCTCGACGCTGGGCCCCTGGAGCCACACATTAGGACTGTGCCTACCAATCCATGGGAATTCTGCCCATTCCATGGTCCAAAATCGTACAAATTAGGAGAAACCTCCAAAGTACCTGAGGCCATCCCAATAGTGTAGGTCGCCCGGAACAAACAAGGGCTGTCTGACACCAGCTGATAATCGACCTCCACTCATACCATAGATGGATGTACCCAGAGAAGAAGATTGAACCAGACATTACCCTAGGCCATAATAGGATCCATTGCTTGGGTTACAGGCATGTTTCCTCAAAAGCCTGATTCCAATACGAGCATAGGGGTTTTCCTGAGGCACCCATCAGAACTCATCTCGTCTCCAAAGGAAACCTGTGCATGGGAGCCATGTCCAAAGCTCATGAGAGTACTTCAGGGTCCCGGTACCACTGCCACATTCCAAGGCCCTCATGGACACAAAAACTCATTAGGACCTATCCTCAGGAAAGTCCATTTCAACTCAGCCACCCCGGTTGCTACGGCAGAGCCATCAGATCTAAACTGTCTTGTTGCTAGGAGACAATTGGAATGCGAGGCGGGCTTCCCAGGCATCCATCCGCGAACGGTGCTCTGGAGTCATTCCATATGGGATGTCCTGGAGCTGTCCAACAGGTCTCAATTGTACCGCAGAAGGAATCCTTGAAGGGGCACATCCCACAACTCCCAACGTGGGAAGACCTCAATGGCCTCGAGATTCCGCTCCCTTCATGAAGCGGCCGTCATGCACAGAAACTCCAACCTGAGCCAACGTCTGATCCTCGCCCTGACTTCAGACGCATGAGATATTGGTTCAGATCTGCAGGGGGTACCTGCCGTGCCCTCGCCCTGAAACCCAAGTCTAGCTTGTCTTCTCAGACTTCCGTCCTCACACTCCTGGCTCCGAAGCCCTCAAGTTTGGCATTCCGGACCCACAATGCAGCACCCTGCCTGCCCTCTAGAAAAAAAATTAGTGTCTCATGAGCTTCCCAGGCACCTTAAATGAGGATAAACCTACACAGCACTCGACTTTACCCAAATTATATAGTCTAACCTGGGCACTAATGCACTATCGAACACAACCTGAGCCCGGACCTCTTGACCAACCCCAAGAAAGCTGACCGCACACTGAGCACATAAAACCCGCCATGGCCTTAGGTCATCATCTCTTCCCTACCTCAATTTTCAGGCTTCAGAACCGAGACCTTATCTCCAATCACTGCCCAGGGGTGAGTGTGATGCAGAAATCAGAGCTCCTCCTTACCCATGGCAAGAACCCTTGTGGTTGGCACGTTGTCCAACGTTCAGTGTAGGAGAAACCAGCATTCACCCTGAGGCCCCGCCCATTCTTGATTGCGACGAGGGCATACACACGCATTGTGACCCTCACCATGAGTCCTGTCCTCTAGTAAGTCCTCTCAGTGGCTGGAACATTAGATATCATAACGGGCTTTACATGTCCCTAGGCCCCAATTTTTAACCAGATTTCTTATTGTCCAGTCGCCCCTCCCCAGGGCTCTACTCTGGAATCCCTCATTTGGGGGGACACCTGAGGTTAAAAATGAATACAACAACAACAAAAAAAAAACGGAATTCTTCCAGCCCACAGAATGACCCCAACTCTTTGGACGGGGCCAAACCACTAGAGAGTAAGACTCGTCCATTTCCCATGAAGTCACCCAGAAATTCCACGACCATGAGTGACACGATATCCAGAGACAAAAACGTGAGCAGGAGCCTCACACTCGCCTTTCTTTCAAATCCCAAAGAGTTCTCCTCATGGTCTGTAGATCAGTCCTGTCATACCAATGACCCGAAACATAAGCCGAGTTTGTGTTTTCAGACAACTGTCCAAACAGCCCTGGCCTACACAACCTACAAGCTCAGGCCCCTGGAGCCAAACCTGAGGACTGTACTTGCCCTCTCCAAGGGAATTGTGTGTGCCCATTCCAACGGCCACAACCCTTCTAATAGGATAAACCTCCAAACTCCCTGATCCATCTCAATAGTGGTGGCTTCCCAGAAAAAACTGGGGCAATCTGAGTTTAACTGAGCACCTACCTACACTCAGTCCCAATGACAGATGTCCCCAGAGGTAAAAAGGAAACAACAGGCCCCTAGGCACTAATCAGATCCATTGTTTTGGTTTCCGGGCATCTCTCCTCAAGGCCTGGATTTCAAAAGCAGCATATAGCTGTTTCTTGACTCACCCATCAGAAAACATCTCATCTACACATGGGAAACTTGCACGTTGGAGCTGTGTCAAAGCCTCTGTTTAGGAGAACCCTTTAGGGCCCCAGTGCCACCGCTTCATTCCAAGGTCTCCATAGACAAAAAAGCACATTTGGACCCATCCCCGGGGGTGTCCATTTCAACACAGCGTCCTCGGTAGCTCCCCACAGATCCAGGAGATCTAACCTGTCTTGTTGCTAGGAGACAATTGGAATGCGAGGTGGGCTACCCAGCCATCCATCCTTAGAACCCTGCTCAGAATCATTGGCCTGGAGCCAAACAACAGGTCTCTATTGTCCTGCAGAAGACTCTCTGCAGTTTGGAGCTCCTCACAACTCCCATCGTGGGAAAACCCCCATGGCCTCTTGATGCCCCCCATTCATGAAGGGGCCATCAGGGACAGAAACTCCAACCTGAGAGATCGTCTCATCCTCGCCCTGACTTCAGATGCACGAGATCTCGATTCAGGTCTGTAGATTGTGCCTGCCATGGCCTCACCCAGAAACCTAAGCCTAGCTTATGTTCTCAGACTTTTGTCGTCAGACTACTGGCCCACAAGCCCTCCAGTTTGGCAATCCAGAACTACAATGCAGCACTCTGCCGGCCCTCCAAAAGAAAAACATTGCCCTCTGGGTCTACCCAGTAACCCCAAATGAGGATCAACCTACACCGACCTTGGCTGTACCCCCAATACATTGGCTGACCAGGGCACTAATGCCCTTTCGGACACAGCCTGAGCCTGGAACCCCTGGCCCCTCCCAGACCGCTGGTCGCACACTGAGCACATGGAGCCGCCATGGCCTTAGGTCATCATCTCTTCCCAACCTCGGTTTTCAGGTTTCAGAACCTAGACCTTATCTCCAATCACTGCCCATGGTTGAAGGTGATGCAGAAAGCAGAACTCCTTCCCCATGGCAAGAAAACTTGTGGTTGGCATGTTGTCCAACGTTCAGTGTAGTTGAAACCAGTGTGGCCCATGAGGCCCCGCCCATGCTCGCGGGCCACATTGGTCAAAAACACACATTGTGATCCTCAGGCTGAGCCCAGTCCTCAAGCAAGGCCACTCAGTGGCTGGATGAAGACATAGCATATTGGGCTTGCCCTGCCCCTAGTCCCCAATTTTTAACCTTGGTTCGGGTTGTCCCTTCAGTCTTCCCCACGGCTTTGCTTTGGAATTCCTCTTTTGGTGGGTCACCTGTGGTAACAAACCTGAAATGAGTCCTCCCATCCCACCCATTGACGAAAAGGAATTGGGAATTGGGCCAAATCCTTAGAGAGGAAGATTGGTCCATGGCCCATGAGGCCTCCCCGACATTCCACGGCCATCGCTGATACAAAATCCAGAGACAAAAGACTGAGCAAGCGCCTCAGACTCACACTTTCTTCATATCCTGAAGAGTTCTTCTCATGGTTTGTAGATCGTGTCTGCCGTACCTACGTCCCCAAATCTAAGCTGCGTTTGTGTTTTAGGACTTCTGTCTCATAGTCTCGGGCCACACACCCTCCAGGCTGGGCCCCTGGAGCCACACATTAGGACTGTGCCTACCAATTCATGGGAATTCTGCCCATTCCATGTCCAAAATCGTACAAATTAGGAGAAACCTCCAAAGTACCTGAGGCCATCCCAATAGTGTAGGTCGCCCGTAACAAACAAGGGCTGTCTAACACCAGCTGATAATCGACCTCCACTCATACCATAGATGGATGTACCCAGAGAAAAGATTGAACCAGACATTACCCTAGGCCATAATAGGATACATTGCTTGGGTTACAGGCATGTTTCCTAAAAAGCCTGATTCCAATACGAGCATAGGGGTTTTCCTGAGGCACCCATCAGAACTCATCTCGTCTCCACAAGGAAACCTGTGCATGGGAGCCATGTCCAAAGCTTAGGAGAGTACTTCAAGGTCCCGGTGCTACCTCCCCATTCCAAGGCCCTCATGGACACAAAAACACATAAGGACCTATCCTCAGGAAAGTCCATTTCAACTCAGCCACCCCGGTTGCTCCGGCAGAGCCATCAGATCTAAACTGTCTTGTTGCTAGGAAACAATTGGAATGCGAGGCGGGCTTCCCAGGCATCCATCCGCGAACGGTGCTCTGGAGTCATTCCATATGGGATGTCCTGGAGCTGTCCAACAGGTCTCAATTGTACCGCAGAAGGAATCCTTGAAGGGGCACATCCCACAACTCCCAACGTGGGAAAACCTCAATGGCATCGAGATTCCGCTCCCTTCATGATGCGGCCGTCATGCACAGAAACTCCAACCTGAGCAAACGTCTGATCCTCGCCCGGACATCAGATGCATGAGATATTGCTTCAGATCTGCAGGGGGTACCTGCCGTGCCCTCGCCCTGAAACCCAAGTCTAGCTTGTCTTCTCAGACTTCCGTCCTCACACTCCTGGCTCCGAAGCCCTCAAGTTCGGCAATTCCGGACCCACAATGCAGCACCCTGCCTGCCCTCTAGAAAAAAAATTAGTGCCTCATGAGCTTCCCAGGCACCTTAAATGAGGATAAACCTACACAGCACTCGACTTTACCCAAATTATATAGTCTAACCTGGGCACTAATGCACTGTCGAACACAACCTGAGCCCGGACCTCCTGACCAACACCCAGAAAGCTGAACGCACACTGATCACATAAAAACCGCCATGGCCTTAGGTCATCATCTCTTCCCTACCTCAATTTTAAGGCTTCAGAACCGAGACCTTATTTCCAATCACTGCCCAGGAGTGAGTGTGATGCAGAAATCAGAACTTCTCCTTACCCATGGCAAGAACCCTTGTGGTTGGCACATTGTCCAACGATCAGTGTAGGAGAAACCAGCATTCACCCTGAGGCCCCGCCCATTCTTGATTGCGACGAGGGCATACACACGCATTGTGACCCTCACCATGAGTCCTGTCCTCTAGTAAGTCCTCTCAGTGGCTGGACAATTAGATATCATAACGGGCTTTACATGTCCCTAGGCCCCAATTTTTAACCAGTTTTCTTATTGTACAGTCGCCCCTCCCCAGGGCTCTACTCTGGAATCCCTCATTTGGTGGGACACCTGAGGTTAAAAAAGAATACAACAACAACAACAACAAAACGGAATTCTTCCAGCCCACAGAATGACCCCAACTCTTTGGACGGGGCCAAACCACTAGAGAGTAAGACTCGTCCATTTCCCATGAAGTCACCCAGAAATTCCACGACCATGAGTGACACGATATCCAGAGACAAAAACGTGAGCAGGAGCCTCACACTCGCCTTTCTTTCAAATCCCGAAGAGTTCTCCTCATGGTCTGTAGATCAGTCCTGCCATACCAATGACCCGAAACATAAGCCGAGTTTGTGTTTTCAGACAACTGTCCAAACAGCCCTGGCCTACACAACCTACAGGCTCAGGCCCCTGGAGCCAAACCTGAGGACTGTACTTGCCCTCTCCAAGGGAATTGTGTGTGCCCATTCCAATGGCCACAACCCTTCTAATAGGATAAACCTCCAAACTCCCTGATCCATCTCAATAGTGGTGGCTTCCCAGAAAAAACAGGGGCAATCTGAGCCCAACTGAGCACCTACCTACACTCAGTCCCATAGACAGATGTCCCCAGAGGTAAAAAGGAAACAACAGGCCCCTAGGCACTAATCAGATCCATTGCTTTGGTTTCCAGGCATCTCTCCTCAAGGCCTGGATTTCAAAAGCAGCATATAGCTGTTTCTTGACTCACCCATCAGAAAACATCTCATCTACACATGGGAAACTTGCACGTTGGAGCTGTGTCAAAGCCTCTGTTTAGGAGAACCCTTTAGGGCCCAAGTGCCACCGCATCATTCCAAGGTCTCCATAGACACAAAGCACATTAGGACCCATCCCCAGGGGTGTCCATTTCAACACAGCGTCCTCGGTAGCTCCCCACAGATCCAGGAGATCTAACCTGTCTTGTTGCTAGGAGACAATTGGAATGCGAGGTGGGCTACCCAGCCATCCATCCTTAGAACCCTGCTCAGAATCATTGGCCTGGAGCCAAACAACAGGTCTCAATTGTCCTGCAGCAGACTCTCTGCAGTTTGGAGCTCCTCACAACTCCCATCGTGGGAAAACCCCCATGGCCTCGTGATGCCCCCCATTCATGAAGGGGCCATCAGGGACAGAAACTCCAACCTGAGCGATCGTCTGATCCTCGCCCTGACTTCAGATGCACGAGATCTCGATTCAGGTCTGTAGATTGTGCCTGCCATGGCCTCACCCAGAAACCTAAGCTTAGCTTGTGTTCTCAGACTTTTGTCGTCAGACTACTGGCCCACAAGCCCTCCAGTTTGGCAATCCAGAACTACAATGCAGCACTCTGCCGGCCCTCCAAAAGAAAAACATTGCCCTCTGGGTCTACCCAGTAACCCCAAATGAGGATCAACCTACACCGACCTTGGCTGTACCCCCAATACATTGGCTGACCAGGGCACTAATGCCCTTTCGGACACAGCCTGAGCCTGGAACCCCTGGCCCCTCCCAGACCGCTGGCCGCACACTGAGCACATGGAGCCGCCTAGGCCTTAGGTCGTCATCTCTTCCCAACCTCGGTTTTCAGGTTTCAGAACCTAGACCTTATCTCCAATCACTGCCCAGGGTTGAAGGTGATGCAGAAAGTAGAACTCCTTCCCCATGGCAAGAAAATTTGTGGTTGGCATGTTGTCCAACGTTCAGTGTAGTTGAAACCAGTGTGGCCCATGAGGCCCCGCCCATGCTCGCGGGCCACATTGGTCACAAACACACATTGTGACCCTCAGGCTGAGCCCAGTCCTCAAGGAAGGCCACTCAGTGGCTGGATGAAGACATAGCATATTGGGCTTGCCATGCCCCTAGTCCCCAATTTTTAACCTTGGTTCGGGTTGTCCCTTCAGTCTTCCCCACGGCTTTGCTTTGGAATTCCTCTTTTGGTGGGTCACCTGTGGTAACAAACCTGAAATGAGTCCTCCCATCCCACCCATTGACGAAAAGGAATTGGGAATTGGGCCAAATCCTTAGAGAGGAAGATTGGTCCATGGCCCATGAGGCCTCCCCGACATTCCACGGCCATCGCTGATACAAAATCCAGAGACAAAAGCCTGAGCAAGCGCCTCAGACTCACACTTTCTTCATATCCTGAAGAGTTCTTCTCATGGTTTGTAGATCGGGTCTGCCATACCTACGTCCCCAAATCTAAGCTGCGTTTGTGTTTTAGGACTTCTGTCCTCATAGTCTTGGGCCACACACCCTCCAGGCTGTGCCCCTGGAGCCACACATTAGGACTGTGCCTACCAATCCATGGGAATTCTGCCCATTCCATGGTCCAAAATCGTACAAATTAGGAGAAACCTCCAAAGTCCCTGAGGCCTTCCCAATTGTGTAGGTCGCCCGTAACAAACAAGGGCTGTCTGACACCAGCTGATATTCGACCTCCACTCATAGCATAGATGGATGTCCCCAGAGAAGAAGATTGAATCAACAGTACCCTAGGCCATAATAGGATCCATTGCTTTGGGTTACAGGCATATGTCCTCAAAAGCCTGATTCCAATACGAGCATAGGGGTTTGCCTGGGGCACCCATCAGAACTCATCTTCTCTCCACAAGGAAACCTGTGCATGGGAGCCATGTCCAAAGCTTAGGAGAGTACTTCAGGGTCCCGGTGCCACCGCCCCATTCCAAGGCCCTCATGGACACAAAAACACATTAGGACCCATCCTCAAAAAGTCCATTTCAACTCAGCCAGCCCGCTTGCTCCGGCAGAGCTATCAGATCTAAACTGTCTTGTTGCTAGGAGACAATAGGAATGCGAGGCGGGCTTCCCAGGCATCCATCCGCGAACGGTGCTCTGGATTCATTCCATATGGGATGTCCTGGAGCTGTCCGACAAGTCTCAATTGTCCCGCAGAAGGAATCCTTGAAGGGGGCATCCCACAACTCCCAACGTGGGAAAACCTCAATGGCCTCTAGATTCCGCTCCCTTCATGAAGCGGCCGTCATGCACAGAAACTCCACCCTGAGCCAACGTCTGATCCTCGCCCTGACTTCAGATGCATGAGATATTGGTTCAGATCTGCAGGGGGTAACTGCCGTGCCTCGCCCTGAAACCCAAGTCTAGCTTGTCTTCTCAGACTTCCGTCCTCACACTCCTGGCCCCGAAGCCCTCAGGTTTGGCAATTCCGGACCCACAATGCAGCACTCTGTCTGCCCTCTAGAAAAAAAATTATTGCCTCATGAGCTGCCCAGGCACCTTAAATGAGGATCAACGTACAAAGCACTCAACTTTACCCAAATTATATAGTCTAACCTGGGCACTAATGCACTGTCGAACACAACCTGAGCCCGGACCTCCTGACCAACACCCAGAAAGCTGAACGCACACTGATCACATAAAAACCGCCATGGCCTTAGGTCATCATCTCTTCCCTACCTCAATTTTAAGGCTTCAGAACCGAGACCTTATTTCCAATCACTGCCCAGGAGTGAGTGTGATGCAGAAATCAGAACTTCTCCTTACCCATGGCAAGAACCCTTGTGGTTGGCACGTTGTCCAACGATCAGTGTAGGAGAAACCAGCATTCACCCTGAGGCCCCGCCCATTCTTGATTGCGACGAGGGCATACACACGCATTGTGACCCTCACCATGAGTCCTGTCCTCTAGTAAGTCCTCTCAGTGGCTGGACAATTAGATATCATAACGGGCTTTACATGTCCCTAGGCCCCAATTTTTAACCAGTTTTCTTATTGTACAGTCGCCCCTCCCCAGGGCTCTACTCTGGAATCCCTCATTTGGTGGGACACCTGAGGTTAAAAAAGAATACAAAAACAACAACAAAAAAACGGAATTCTTCCAGCCCACAGAATGACCCCAACTCTTTGGACGGGGCCAAACCACTAGAGAGTAAGACTCGTCCATTTCCCATGAAGTCACCCAGAAATTCCACGACCATGAGTGACACGATATCCAGAGACAAAAACGTGAGCAGGAGCCTCACACTCGCCTTTATTTCAAATCCCAAAGAGTTCTCCTCATGGTCTGTAGATCAGTCCTGCCATACCAATGACCCGAAACATAAGCCCAGTATGTGTTTTCAGACAACTGTCCAAACAGCCCTGGCCTACACAACCTACAGGCTCAGGCCCCTGGAGCCAAACCTGAGGACTGTACTTGCCCTCTCCAAGGGAATTGTGTGTGCCCATTCCAATGGCCACAACCCTTCTAATAGGATAAACCTCCAAACTCCCTGATCCATCTCAATAGTGGTGGCTTCCCAGAAAAAACAGGGGCAATCTGAGCCCAACTGAGCACCTACCTACACTCAGTCCCATAGACAGATATCCCCAGAGGTAAAAAGGAAACAACAGGCCCCTAGGCACTAATCAGATCCATTGCTTTGGTTTCCAGGCATCTCTCCTCAAGGCCTGGATTTCAAAAGCAGCATATAGCTGTTTCTTGACTCACCCATCAGAAAACATCTCATCTACACATGGGAAACTTGCACATTGGAGCTGTGTCAAAGCCTCTGTTTAGGAGAACCCTTTAGGGCCCAAGTGCCACCGCATCATTCCAAGGTCTCCATAGACACAAAGCACATTAGGACCCATCCCCAGGGGTGTCCATTTCAACACAGCGTCCTCGGTAGCTCCCCACAGATCCAGGAGATCTAACCTGTCTTGTTGCTAGGAGACAATTGGAATGCGAGGTGGGCTACCCAGCCATCCATCCTTAGAACCCTGCTCAGAATCATTGGCCTGGAGCCAAACAACAGGTCTCAATTGTCCTGCAGCAGACTCTCTGCAGTTTGGAGCTCCTCACAACTCCCATCGTGGGAAAACCCCCATGGCCTCGTGATGCCCCCCATTCATGAAGGGGCCATCAGGGACAGAAACTCCAACCTGAGCGATCGTCTGATCCTCGCCCTGACTTCAGATGCACGAGATCTCGATTCAGGTCTGTAGATTGTGCCTGCCATGGCCTCACCCAGAAACCTAAGCTTAGCTTGTGTTCTCAGACTTTTGTCGTCAGACTACTGGCCCACAAGCCCTCCAGTTTGGCAATCCAGAACTACAATGCAGCACTCTGCCGGCCCTCCAAAAGAAAAACATTGCCCTCTGGGTCTATCCAGTAACCCCAAATGAGGATCAACCTACACCGACCTTGGCTGTGCCCCCAATACATTGGCTGACCAGGGCACTAATGCCCTTTCGGACACAGCCTGAGCCTGGAACCCCTGGCCCCTCCCAGACCGCTGGCCGCACACTGAGCACATGGAGCCCCCATGGCCTTAGGTCGTCATCTCTTCCCAACCTCGGTTTTCAGGTTTCAGAACCTAGACCTTATCTCCAATCACTGCCCAGGGTTGAAGGTGATGCAGAAAGCAGAACTCCTTCCCCATGGCAAGAAACCTTGTGGTTGGCATGTTGTCCAACGTTCAGTGTAGTTGAAACCAGTGTGGCCCATGAGGCACCGCCCATGCTCGCGGGCCACATTGGTCACAAACACACATTGTGACCCTCAGGCTGAGCCCAGTCCTCAAGCAAGGCCACTCAGTGGCTGGATGAAGACATAGCATATTGGGCTTGCCATGCCCCTAGTCCCCAATTTTTAACCTTGGTTCGGGTTGTCCCTTCAGTCTTCCCCACGGCTTTGCTTTGGAATTCCTACTTTGGTGGGTCACCTGTGGTAACAAACCTGAAATGAGTCCTCCCATCCCACCCATTGACGAAAAGGAATTGGGAATTGGGCCAAATCCTTAGAGAGGAAGATTGGTCCATGGCCCATGAGGCCTCCCCGACATTCCACGGCCATCGCTGATACAAAATCCAGAGACAAAAGCCTGAGCAAGCGCCTCAGACTCACACTTTCTTCATATCCTGAAGAGTTCTTCTCATGGTTTGTAGATCGGGTCTGCCATACCTACGTCCCCAAATCTAAGCTGCGTTTGTGTTTTAGGACTTCTGTCCTCATAGTCTTGGGCCACACACCCTCCAGGCTGTGCCCCTGGAGCCACACATTAGGACTGTGCCTACCAATCCATGGGAATTCTGCCCATTCCATGGTCCAAAATCGTACAAATTAGGAGAAACCTCCAAAGTCCCTGAGGCCTTCCCAATTGTGTAGGTCGCCCGTAACAAACAAGGGCTGTCTGACACCAGCTGATATTCGACCTCCACTCATAGCATAGATGGATGTCCCCAGAGAAGAAGATTGAATCAACAGTACCCTAGGCCATAATAGGATCCATTGCTTTGGGTTACAGGCATATGTCCTCAAAAGCCTGATTCCAATACGAGCATAGGGGTTTGCCTGGGGCACCCATCAGAACTCATCTTCTCTCCACAAGGAAACCTGTGCATGGGAGCCATGTCCAAAGCTTAGGAGACTACTTCAGGGTCCCGGTGCCACCGCCCCATTCCAAGGCCCTCATGGACACAAAAACACATTAGGACCCATCCTCAAAAAGTCCATTTCAACTCAGCCAGCCCGGTTGCTCCGGCAGAGCCATCAGATCTAAACTGTCTTGTTGCTAGGAGACAATAGGAATGCGAGGCGGGCTTCCCAGGCATCCATCCGCGAACGGTGCTCTGGAGTCATTCCATATGGGATGTCCTGGAGCTGTCCGACAAGTCTCAATTGTCCCGCAGAAGGAATCCTTGAAGGGGGCATCCCACAACTCCCAACGTGGGAAAACCTCAATGGCCTCTAGATTCTGCTCCCTTCATGAAGCGGCCGTCATGCACAGAAACTCCACCCTGAGCCAACGTCTGATCCTCGCCCTGACTTCAGATGCATGAGATATTGGTTCAGATCTGCAGGGGGTAACTGCCGTGCCTCGCCCTGAAACCCAAGTCTAGCTTGTCTTCTCAGACTTCCGTCCTCACACTCCTGGCCCCGAAGCCCTCAGGTTTGGCAATTCCGGACCCACAATGCAGCACTCTGTCTGCCCTCTAGAAAAAAAATTATTGCCTCATGAGCTGCCCAGGCACCTTAAATGAGGATCAACGTACAAAGCACTCAACTTTACCCAAATTATATAGTCTAACCTGGGCACTAATGCACTGTCGAACACAACCTGAGCCCGGACCTCCTGACCAACACCCAGAAAGCTGAACGCACACTGATCACATAAAAACCGCCATGGCCTTAGGTCATCATCTCTTCCCTACCTCAATTTTAAGGCTTCAGAACCGAGACCTTATTTCCAATCACTGCCCAGGAGTGAGTGTGATGCAGAAATCAGAACTTCTCCTTACCCATGGCAAGAACCCTTGTGGTTGGCACGTTGTCCAACGATCAGTGTAGGAGAAACCAGCATTCACCCTGAGGCCCCGCCCATTCTTGATTGCGACGAGGGCATACACACGCATTGTGACCCTCACCATGAGTCCTGTCCTCTAGTAAGTCCTCTCAGTGGCTGGACAATTAGATATCATAACGGGCTTTACATGTCCCTAGGCCCCAATTTTTAACCAGTTTTCTTATTGTACAGTCGCCCCTCCCCAGGGCTCTACTCTGGAATCCCTCATTTGGTGGGACACCTGAGGTTAAAAAAGAATACAACAACAACAACAAAAAAACGGAATTCTTCCAGCCCACAGAATGACCCCAACTCTTTGGACGGGGCCAAACCACTAGAGAGTAAGACTCGTCCATTTCCCATGAAGTCACCCAGAAATTCCACGACCATGAGTGACACGATATCCAGAGACAAAAACGTGAGCAGGAGCCTCACACTCGCCTTTCTTTCAAATCCCGAAGAGTTCTCCTCATGGTCTGTAGATCAGTCCTGCCATACCAATGACCCGAAACATAAGCCGAGTTTGTGTTTTCAGACAACTGTCCAAACAGCCCTGGCCTACACAACCTACAGGCTCAGGCCCCTGGAGCCAAACCTGAGGACTGTACTTGCCCTCTCCAAGGGAATTGTGTGTGCCCATTCCAATGGCCACAACCCTTCTAATAGGATAAACCTCCAAACTCCCTGATCCATCTCAATAGTGGTGGCTTCCCAGAAAAAACAGGGGCAATCTGAGCCCAACTGAGCACCTACCTACACTCAGTCCCATAGACAGATGTCCCCAGAGGTAAAAAGGAAACAACAGGCCCCTAGGCACTAATCAGATCCATTGCTTTGGTTTCCAGGCATCTCTCCTCAAGGCCTGGATTTCAAAAGCAGCATATAGCTGTTTCTTGACTCACCCATCAGAAAACATCTCATCTACACATGGGAAACTTGCACGTTGGAGCTGTGTCAAAGCCTCTGTTTAGGAGAACCCTTTAGGGCCCAAGTGCCACCGCATCATTCCAAGGTCTCCATAGACACAAAGCACATTAGGACCCATCCCCAGGGGTGTCCATTTCAACACAGCGTCCTCGGTAGCTCCCCACAGATCCAGGAGATCTAACCTGTCTTGTTGCTAGGAGACAATTGGAATGCGAGGTGGGCTACCCAGCCATCCATCCTTAGAACCCTGCTCAGAATCATTGGCCTGGAGCCAAACAACAGGTCTCAATTGTCCTGCAGCAGACTCTCTGCAGTTTGGAGCTCCTCACAACTCCCATCGTGGGAAAACCCCCATGGCCTCGTGATGCCCCCCATTCATGAAGGGGCCATCAGGGACAGAAACTCCAACCTGAGCGATCGTCTGATCCTCGCCCTGACTTCAGATGCACGAGATCTCGATTCAGGTCTGTAGATTGTGCCTGCCATGGCCTCACCCAGAAACCTAAGCTTAGCTTGTGTTCTCAGACTTTTGTCGTCAGACTACTGGCCCACAAGCCCTCCAGTTTGGCAATCCAGAACTACAATGCAGCACTCTGCCGGCCCTCCAAAAGAAAAACATTGCCCTCTGGGTCTACCCAGTAACCCCAAATGAGGATCAACCTACACCGACCTTGGCTGTACCCCCAATACATTGGCTGACCAGGGCACTAATGCCCTTTCGGACACAGCCTGAGCCTGGAACCCCTGGCCCCTCCCAGACCGCTGGCCGCACACTGAGCACATGGAGCCGCCATGGCCTTAGGTCGTCATCTCTTCCCAACCTCGGTTTTCAGGTTTCAGAACCTAGACCTTATCTCCAATCACTGCCCAGGGTTGAAGGTGATGCAGAAAGCAGAACTCCTTCCCCATGGCAAGAAACCTTGTGGTTGGCATGTTGTCCAACGTTCAGTGTAGTTGAAACCAGTGTGGCCCATGAGGCCCCGCCCATGCTCGCGGGCCACATTGGTCACAAACACACATTGTGACCCTCAGGCTGAGCCCAGTCCTCAAGCAAGGCCACTCAGTGGCTGGATGAAGACATAGCATATTGGGCTTGCCATGCCCCTAGTCCCCAATTTTTAACCTTGGTTCGGGTTGTCCCTTCAGTCTTCCCCACGGCTTTGCTTTGGAATTCCTCTTTTGGTGGGTCACCTGTGGTAACAAACCTGAAATGAGTCCTCCCATCCCACCCATTGACGAAAAGGAATTGGGAATTGGGCCAAATCCTTAGAGAGGAAGATTGGTCCATGGCCCATGAGGCCTCCCCGACATTCCACGGCCATCGCTGATACAAAATCCAGAGACAAAAGCCTGAGCAAGCGCCTCAGACTCACACTTTCTTCATATCCTGAAGAGTTCTTCTCATGGTTTGTAGATCGGGTCTGCCATACCTACGTCCCCAAATCTAAGCTGCGTTTGTGTTTTAGGACTTCTGTCCTCATAGTCTTGGGCCACACACCCTCCAGGCTGTGCCCCTGGAGCCACACATTAGGACTGTGCCTACCAATCCATGGGAATTCTGCCCATTCCATGGTCCAAAATCGTACAAATTAGGAGAAACCTCCAAAGTCCCTGAGGCCTTCCCAATTGTGTAGGTCGCCCGTAACAAACAAGGGCTGTCTGACACCAGCTGATATTCGACCTCCACTCATAGCATAGATGGATGTCCCCAGAGAAGAAGATTGAATCAACAGTACCCTAGGCCATAATAGGATCCATTGCTTTGGGTTACAGGCATATGTCCTCAAAAGCCTGATTCCAATACGAGCATAGGGGTTTGCCTGGGGCACCCATCAGAACTCATCTTCTCTCCACAAGGAAACCTGTGCATGGGAGCCATGTCCAAAGCTTAGGAGAGTACTTCAGGGTCCCGGTGCCACCGCCCCATTCCAAGGCCCTCATGGACACAAAAACACATTAGGACCCATCCTCAAAAAGTCCATTTCAACTCAGCCAGCCCGGTTGCTCCGGCAGAGCCATCAGATCTAAACTGTCTTGTTGCTAGGAGACAATAGGAATGCGAGGCGGGCTTCCCAGGCATCCATCCGCGAACGGTGCTCTGGAGTCATTCCATATGGGATGTCCTGGAGCTGTCCGACAAGTCTCAATTGTCCCGCAGAAGGAATCCTTGAAGGGGGCATCCCACAACTCCCAACGTGGGAAAACCTCAATGGCCTCTAGATTCCGCTCCCTTCATGAAGCGGCCGTCATGCACAGAAACTCCACCCTGAGCCAACGTCTGATCCTCGCCCTGACTTCAGATGCATGAGATATTGGTTCAGATCTGCAGGGTTAACTGCCGTGCCTCGCCCTGAAACCCAAGTCTAGCTTGTCTTCTCAGACTTCCGTCCTCACACTCCTGGCCCCGAAGCCCTCAGGTTTGGCAATTCCGGACCCACAATGCAGCACTCTGTCTGCCCTCTAGAAAAAAAATTATTGCCTCATGAGCTGCCCAGGCACCTTAAATGAGGATCAACGTACAAAGCACTCAACTTTACCCAAATTATATAGTCTAACCTGGGCACTAATGCACTGTCGAACACAACCTGAGCCCGGACCTCCTGACCAACACCCAGAAAGCTGAACGCACACTGATCACATAAAAACCGCCATGGCCTTAGGTCATCATCTCTTCCCTACCTCAATTTTAAGGCTTCAGAACCGAGACCTTATTTCCAATCACTGCCCAGGAGTGAGTGTGATGCAGAAATCAGAACTTCTCCTTACCCATGGCAAGAACCCTTGTGGTTGGCAGGTTGTCCAACGATCAGTGTAGGAGAAACCAGCATTCACCCTGAGGCCCCGCCCATTCTTGATTGCGACGAGGGCATACACATGCATTGTGACCCTCACCATGAGTCCTGTCCTCTAGTAAGTCCTCTCAGTGGCTGGACAATTAGATATCATAACGGGCTTTACATGTCCCTAGGCCCCAATTTTTAACCAGTTTTCTTATTGTACAGTCGCCCCTCCCCAGGGCTCTACTCTGGAATCCCTCATTTGGTGGGACACCTGAGGTTAAAAAAGAATACAAAAACAACAACAAAAAAACGGAATTCTTCCAGCCCACAGAATGACCCCAACTCTTTGGACGGGGCCAAACCACTAGAGAGTAAGACTCGTCCATTTCCCATGAAGTCACCCAGAAATTCCACGACCATGAGTGACACGATATCCAGAGACAAAAACGTGAGCAGGAGCCTCACACTCGCCTTTCTTTCAAATCCCGAAGAGTTCTCCTCATGGTCTGTAGATCAGTCCTGCCATACCAATGACCCGAAACATAAGCCGAGTTTGTGTTTTCAGACAACTGTCCAAACAGCCCTGGCCTACACAACCTACAGGCTCAGGCCCCTGGAGCCAAACCTGAGGACTGTACTTGCCCTCTCCAAGGGAATTGTGTGTGCCCATTCCAATGGCCACAACCCTTCTAATAGGATAAACCTCCAAACTCCCTGATCCATCTCAATAGTGGTGGCTTCCCAGAAAAAACAGGGGCAATCTGAGCCCAACTGAGCACCTACCTACACTCAGTCCCATAGACAGATGTCCCCAGAGGTAAAAAGGAAACAACAGGCCCCTAGGCACTAATCAGATCCATTGCTTTGGTTTCCAGGCATCTCTCCTCAAGGCCTGGATTTCAAAAGCAGCATATAGCTGTTTCTTGACTCACCCATCAGAAAACATCTCATCTACACATGGGAAACTTGCACGTTGGAGCTGTGTCAAAGCCTCTGTTTAGGAGAACCCTTTAGGGCCCAAGTGCCACCGCATCATTCCAAGGTCTCCATAGACACAAAGCACATTAGGACCCATCCCCAGGGGTGTCCATTTCAACACAGCGTCCTCGGTAGCTCCCCACAGATCCAGGAGATCTAACCTGTCTTGTTGCTAGGAGACAATTGGAATGCGAGGTGGGCTACCCAGCCATCCATCCTTAGAACCCTGCTCAGAATCATTGGCCTGGAGCCAAACAACAGGTCTCAATTGTCCTGCAGCAGACTCTCTGCAGTTTGGAGCTCCTCACAACTCCCATCGTGGGAAAACCCCCATGGCCTCGTGATGCCCCCCATTCATGAAGGGGCCATCAGGGACAGAAACTCCAACCTGAGCGATCGTCTGATCCTCGCCCTGACTTCAGATGCACGAGATCTCGATTCAGGTCTGTAGATTGTGCCTGCCATGGCCTCACCCAGAAACCTAAGCTTAGCTTGTGTTCTCAGACTTTTGTCGTCAGACTACTGGCCCACAAGCCCTCCAGTTTGGCAATCCAGAACTACAATGCAGCACTCTGCCGGCCCTCCAAAAGAAAAACATTGCCCTCTGGGTCTACCCAGTAACCCCAAATGAGGATCAACCTACACCGACCTTGGCTGTACCCCCAATACATTGGCTGACCAGGGCACTAATGCCCTTTCGGACACAGCCTGAGCCTGGAACCCCTGGCCCCTCCCAGACCGCTGGCCGCACACTGAGCACATGGAGCCGCCATGGCCTTAGGTCGTCATCTCTTCCCAACCTCGGTTTTCAGGTTTCAGAACCTAGACCTTATCTCCAATCACTGCCCAGGGTTGAAGGTGATGCAGAAAGCAGAACTCCTTCCCCATGGCAAGAAACCTTGTGGTTGGCATGTTGTCCAACGTTCAGTGTAGTTGAAACCAGTGTGGCCCATGAGGCCCCGCCCATGCTCGCGGGCCACATTGGTCACAAACACACATTGTGACCCTCAGGCTGAGCCCAGTCCTCAAGCAAGGCCACTCAGTGGCTGGATGAAGACATAGCATATTGGGCTTGCCATGCCCCTAGTCCCCAATTTTTAACCTTGGTTCGGGTTGTCCCTTCAGTCTTCCCCACGGCTTTGCTTTGGAATTCCTCTTTTGGTGGGTCACCTGTGGTAACAAACCTGAAATGAGTCCTCCCATCCCACCCATTGACGAAAAGGAATTGGGAATTGGGCCAAATCCTTAGAGAGGAAGATTGGTCCATGGCCCATGAGGCCTCCCCGACATTCCACGGCCATCGCTGATACAAAATCCAGAGACAAAAGCCTGAGCAAGCGCCTCAGACTCACACTTTCTTCATATCCTGAAGAGTTCTTCTCATGGTTTGTAGATCGGGTCTGCCATACCTACGTCCCCAAATCTAAGCTGCGTTTGTGTTTTAGGACTTCTGTCCTCATAGTCTTGGGCCACACACCCTCCAGGCTGTGCCCCTGGAGCCACACATTAGGACTGTGCCTACCAATCCATGGGAATTCTGCCCATTCCATGGTCCAAAATCGTACAAATTAGGAGAAACCTCCAAAGTCCCTGAGGCCTTCCCAATTGTGTAGGTCGCCCGTAACAAACAAGGGCTGTCTGACACCAGCTGATATTCGACCTCCACTCATAGCATAGATGGATGTCCCCAGAGAAGAAGATTGAATCAACAGTACCCTAGGCCATAATAGGATCCATTGCTTTGGGTTACAGGCATATGTCCTCAAAAGCCTGATTCCAATACGAGCATAGGGGTTTGCCTGGGGCACCCATCAGAACTCATCTTCTCTCCACAAGGAAACCTGTGCATGGGAGCCATGTCCAAAGCTTAGGAGACTACTTCAGGGTCCCGGTGCCACCGCCCCATTCCAAGGCCCTCATGGACACAAAAACACATTAGGACCCATCCTCAAAAAGTCCATTTCAACTCAGCCAGCCCGGTTGCTCCGGCAGAGCCATCAGATCTAAACTGTCTTGTTGCTAGGAGACAATAGGAATGCGAGGCGGGCTTCCCAGGCATCCATCCGCGAACGGTGCTCTGGAGTCATTCCATATGGGATGTCCTGGAGCTGTCCAACAAGTCTCAATTGTCCCGCAGAAGGAATCCTTGAAGGGGGCATCCCACAACTCCCAACGTGGGAAAACCTCAATGGCCTCTAGATTCCGCTCCCTTCATGAAGCGGCCGTCATGCACAGAAACTCCACCCTGAGCCAACGTCTGATCCTCGCCCTGACTTCAGATGCATGAGATATTGGTTCAGATCTGCAGGGGGTACCTGCCGTGCCTCGCCCTGAAACCCAAGTCTAGCTTGTCTTCTCAGACTTCCGTCCTCACACTCCTGGCCCCGAAGCCCTCAGGTTTGGCAATTCCGGACCCACGATGCATCACTCTGCCTGCCCTCTAGAAAAAAAATTATTGCCTCATGAGCTGCCCAGGCACCTTAAATGAGGATCAACGTACAAAGCACTCAACTTTACCCAAATTATATAGTCTAACCTGGGCACTAATGCACTGTCGAACACAACCTGAGCCCGGACCTCCTGACCAACACACAGAAAGCTGAACGCACACTGATCACATAAAACCCGCCATGGCCTTAGGTCATCATCTCTTCCCTACCTCAGTTTTAAGGCTTCAGAACCTAGACCTTATTTCCAATCACTGCCCAGGAGTGAGTGTGATGCAGAAATCAGAACTTCTCCTTACCCATGGCAAGAACCCTTGTGGTTGGCACGTTGTCCAACGATCAGTGTAGGAGAAACCAGCATTCACCCTGAGGCCCCGCCCATTCTTTATTGCGATGAGGGCATACAAACGCATTGTGACCCTCAGTATGAGTCCTGTCCTCTAGTAAGTGCTCTCAGTGGCTGGACCATTAAATATCATAATGGGCTTGACATGTCCATAGGCCCCAATTTTTAACCAGATTTCTGATTGTCCTGTCGCCCCTCCCCAGGTCTCTACTCTGGAATCCCTCATTTTGTGGAACAACTGAGGTTAAAAAAGAATACAACAACAACAAAAAAAAAACGGAATTCTTCCAGGCCACAGAATGACCCCAACTCTTTGGCCGGGGCCAAACCACCAGAGAGTAAGACACGTCCATTTCCCATGAAGTCACCCAGAAATTCCTCGACCATGAGTGACACGATATCCAGAGACAAAAACTTGAGCAGGAGACTCACACTCTCCCTTCGTTCAAATCCCGAAGAGTTCTCCTCATGGTCTGTAGATCAGTCCTGCCATACCAATGACCCGAAACATAAGCCGAGATTGTTTTTTCAGACAACTGTCCAAACAGCCCTGGCCTACACAACCTACAGGCTCAGGCCCCTGGAGCCAAACCTGAGGACTGTACTTGCCCTCTCCAAGGGAATTGTGTGTGCCCATGCCAATGGCCACAACCCTTCTAATAGGATAAACCTCCAAATTCCCAGATCCATCTCAATATTGGTGGCTTCCCAGGAAAAAGAGGGGCAATCTGCGCCCAACTGAGCACCTACCTGCTCTCACACCCATAGACAGATGTCCCCAGAGGTAAAAGGAAAGAACAGGCCCCTAGGCAATATTCAGATCCATTGCTTTGGTTTCCTGGCATCTCTCCTAAGAGGCTTGGATTTCAAAAGCAGCATATAGCTGTTTCTTGACTCACCCATCAGAAAACATCTCATCTACACATGGGAAACTTGCACGTTGGAGCTCTGTCAAAGCCTCATTTTAGGAGAACTATTTAGGGCCCCAGTGCCACCGCTTCATTTCAAGGGCTCCGTAGACACAAAAGCACATTAGGACCCATCCCCACGGGTGTCCATTTCAACACAGCGTCCTCGGTTGCTCCCCACAGATCCAGGAGATCTAACCTGTCTTGTTGCTAGGAGACAATTGGAATGCGAGGTGGGCTACCCAGCCATCCATCCTTAGAACCCTGCTCAGAATCATTGGCCTGGAGCCAAACAACAGGTCTCAATTGTCCTGCAGCAGACTCTCTGCAGTTTGGAGCTTCTCACAACTCCCATCGTGGGAAAAACCCCATGGCCCCGTGATGCCCCCCCATTCATGAAGGGGCCATCAGGGACAGAAACTCCGACCTGAGCGATCGTCTCATCCTCGCCCTGACTTCAGATGCATGAGATCTCGATTCAGGTCTGTAGATTGTGCCTGCCATGGCCTCACCCAGAAACCTAAGCCTAGCTTGTGTTCTCAGACTCTTGTCGTCAGACTACTGGCCCAAAAGCCCTCCAATTTGGCATTCCAGAACTACAATGCAGCAATCTGCCTGCCCTCCAGAAGAAAAACATTGTCCTCCTGGGCTATCCAATTACCCCAAATGAGGATCAACCTGCACCGACCTTGGCTGTACCCAAAATACATAGGCTGACCAGGGCACTAATGCCCTTTCTGACACAGCCTAAGCCTGGAACCCCTGGCCCCTACCATACAGCTGGCCGCACACTGAGCACATCGAGCCGCCATGGCCTTAGGTCGTCATCTCTTCCCACCTCGGTTTTCAGGTTTCAGAACCTAGACCTTATCCCCAATCACTGCCCAGAGTTGAAGGTGATGCAGAAATCAGAACTCCTTCCCCATGGCAAAAAACCTTGTGGTTGGCATGTCGTCCAACTTTCAGCATAGTTGAAAACGGTGTGGCCCATGAGGCCTCGCCCATGCTCGCGGGCCACATTGGTCACAAACACACATTGTGACCCTCAGGCTGAGCCCAGTCCTGAAGTAAGGCCACTCAGTGGCTGGATGAAGAGATTTCATATTGGGCTTGCTATGCCCCTAGGCCCGATTTTTTAACCATTGTTCGGATTGTCCCTTCAGTCTTCCACACAGCTATGCTTTGTGATTCCTATTTTGGTGGGACACCTGAGGTAACAAAACTGAAATGAGTCCTCCCATCCCACAGATTGACGAAAAGCAATTGGGAATCGGGCCAAATCCTCAGAGAGGTAGATTCGTCCATGGCCCATGAGGCCTCCCGGACATTCCACGGCCATCGCTGATACAAAATCCAGAGACAAAAGCCTGCGCAAGCGCCTCAGACTCGCACTTTCTTCATATCCTGAAGAGTTCTTCTCATGGTTTGTAGATCGGGCCTGCCATACCTACGTCCCCAAACCGAAGCTGAGTTTGTGTTTTCAGACTTCTGTCCTCAAAGTCTTGGGCCACACACACTCGACGCTGGGCCCCTGGAGCCACACATTAGGACTGTGCCTACCAATCCATGGGAATTCTGCCCATTCCATGGTCCAAAATGTACAAATTAGGAGAAACCTCCAACTCCCTGAGGCCATCCCAATAGTGTAGGTCGCCCGGAACAAACAAGGGCTGTCTGACACCAGCTGATAATCGACCTCCACTCATACCATAGATGGATGACCCAGAGAAGAAGATTGAACCAGACAGGACTCTAGGCCATTATAGGATCCATTGCTTTGGGTTACAGGCATGTGTCCTCAAAAGCCTGATTCCAATACGAGCATAGGGGTTTTCCTGAGGCACCCATCACAACTCATCTCGTCTCCACAAGAAACCTGTGCATGGGAGCCATGTCCAAAGCTTAGGAGAGTACTTCAGGGTCCCGGTGCCACCGCCCCATTCCAAGGCCCTCATGGACACAAAAACACATTAGGACCTATCCTCAGGAAAGTCCATTTCAACTCAGCCACCCCGGTTGCTCCGGCAGAGCCATCAGATCTAAACTGTCTTGTTGCTAGGAGACATTTGGAATGCGAGGCGGGCTTCCCAGGCATCCATCCGCGAACGGTGCTCTGGAGTCATTCCATATGGGATGTCCTGGAGCTGTCCAACAGGTCTCAATTGTCCCGCAGAAGGAATCCTTGAAGGGGCACATCCCACAACTCCCAACGTGGGAAAACCTCAATGGCCTCGAGATTCCGCTCCCTTCATGAAGCGGCCGTCATGCACAGAAACTCCAACCTGAGCCAACGTCTGATCCTCGCCCTGACTTCAGATGCATGAGATATTGGTTCAGATCTGCAGGGGGTACCTGCCGTGCCCTCGCCCTGAAACCCAAGTCTAGCTTGTCTTCTCAGACTTCCGTCCTCACACTCCTGGCCCCGAAGACCTCAAGTTTGGCAATTCCGGACCCACAATGCAGCACCCTGCCTGCCCTCTAGAAAAACAATTAGTGCCTCATGAGCTTCCCAGGCACCTTAAATGAAGATAAACTTACACAGCACTCGACTTTACCCAAATTATATAGTCTAACCTGGGCACTAATGGACTGTCGAACACAACCTGAGCCCGGACCTCCTGACCAACACCCAGAAAACTGACCACACACTGAGCACATAAAACCCGCCATGGCCTTAGGTCATCATCTCTTCCCTACCTCAGTTTTCAGGCTTCAGAACCGAGACCTTATCTCCAATCACTGCCCAGGGGTGAGTGTGATGCAGAAATCAGAGATCCTCCTTACCCATGGCAAGAACCCTTGTGGTTGGCACGTTGTCCAACGTTCAGTGTAGGAGAAACCAGCATTCACTCTGAGGCCCCGCCCATTCTTGATTGCGACGAGGGCATACACACGCATTGTGACCCTCAGCATGAGTCCTGTCTTCTAGTAAGTGCTCTCAGTGGCTGGACCATTAGATATCATAACGGGCTTTATATGTCTCTAGGCACCAATTTTTAACCAGATTTCTTATAGTCCAGTCGCCCCTCCCCAGTGCTTTACTCTGGAATCCCTCATTTGGTGGGACACCTGAGGTTAAAAAAGAATACAACAACAACAACAAAAAAACGGAATTATTCCAGCCCACAGAATGACCCCAACTCTTTGGACGGGGCCAAACCACTAGAGAGTAAGACTCGTCCATTTCCCATGAAGTCACCCAGAAATTCCACGACCATGAGTGACACGATATCCAGAGACAAAAACGTGAGCAGGAGCCTCACACTCGCCTTTCTTTCAAATCCCAAAGAGTTCTCCTCATGGTCTGTAGATCAGTCCTGCCATACCAATGACCCGAAACATAAGCCGAGTTTGTATTTTCAGACAACTGTCCAAACAGCCCTGGCCTACACAACCTACAGGCTCAGGCCCCTGGAGCCAAACCTGAGGACTGTACTTGCCCTCTCCAAGGGAATTGTGTGTGCCCATTCCAATGGCCACAACCCTTCTAATAGGATAAACCTCCAAACTCCCTGATCCATCTCAAAAGTGGTGGCTTCCCAGAAAAAACAGGGTCAATCTGAGCCCAACTGAGCACCTACCTACACTCAGACCCATAGACAGATGGTAAAAAGGAAAGAACAGGCCCCTAGGCCCTAATCAGATCCATTGCCTTGGTTTCCAGGCATCTCTCCTCAGAGGCCTGGATTTCAAAAGCAGCATATAGCTGTTTCTTGACTCACCCATCAGAAAACATCTCATCTACACATGGGAAACTTGCACGTTGGAGCTGTGTCAAAGCCTCTGTTTAGGAGAACCCTTTAGGGCCCCAGTGCCACCGCTTCATTCCAAGGTCTCCATAGACACAAAAGCACATTAGGACCCATCACCAGGGGTGTCCATTTCAACTCAGCGTCCTCGGTTGTTCCCCACAGATCCAGGAGATCTAACCTGTCTTGTTGCTAGGAGCCAATTGGAATGCGAGGTGGGCTACCCAGCCATCCATCCTTAGAACCCTGCTCAGAATCATTGGCCTGGAGCCAAACAACAGGTCTCAATTGATATGCAGAAGACTCTCTGCAGTTTGGAGCTTCTCACAACTCCCATCGTGGGAAAACCCCCTTGGCCTTGTGATGCCCCCCCATTCATGAAGGGGCCATCAGGGACAGAAACTCCACCTGAGCGATCGTCTAATCCTCGCCCTGACTTCAGATGCATGAGATCTCGATTCAGGTCTGTAGATTTTGCCTGCCATGGCCTCACCCAGAAACCCAAGCCTAGCTTGTGTTCTCAGACTTTTGTCGTCAGAAAACTGGCCCACGAGCCCTCCAGTTTGGAAATCCAGAACTACAATGCAGCACTCTGTCGGCCCTCCAGAAGAAAAACATTGTCCTCTGGGGCTACCAAGTAACCCCAAATGAGGATCAACCTGCACCGAACTAGGCTGTACCCCCAATACATAGGCTGACCAGGGCACTAATGCCCTTTCTGACACAGCCTGAGCCTGGAACCCCTGGCCCCTCCCAGACAGCTGGCCGCACACTGAGCACATCGAGCCGCCATGGCCTTAGGTCGTCATCTCTTCCCAACCTTGGTTTTCAGGTTTCAGAACCTAGACCTTATCTCCAATCTCTGCCCAGGGTTGAAGGTGATGCAGAAAGCAGAACTCCTTCCCCATGGCACTAAACCTTGTGGTTGGCATGTTGTCCAAGTTCAGTGTAGATGAAACCACTGTGGCCCATGAGGTCCCGCCCATGCTCGCGGGCCACATTGCTCACAAACATACATTGTGACCCTCAGGCTGAGCCCAGTCCTGAAGTAAGGCCACTCAGTGGCTGGATGAAGAGATAGCATATTGGGCTTGCCATGCCCCTAGGCCCCAATTTTTAACCATAGTTCGTGTTGTCCCTTCAGTCTTCCCCACGGCTTGGCTTTGGAATTCCTCTTTTGGTGGGACACCTGAGGAAACAAAACTGAAATGAGTCCTCCCATCCCACAGATTGACGAAAAGCAATTGGGAATCGGGCCAAATCCTCAGAGAGGAAGATTCGTCCATGGCCCATGAGGCCTCCCCGACATTCCACGGCCATCGCTGATACAAAATCCAGAGACAAAAGCCTGCGCAAGCGCCTCAGACTCGCACTTTCTTCATATCCTGAAGAATTCTTCTCATAGTTTGTAGATCGGGCCTGCCATACCTACGTTTCCAAACCTAAGCTGAGTTTGTGTTTTCAGACTTCTGTCCTCAAATTCTTGGGCCACACACCCTCCAGGCTGGGCCCCTGGAGCCACACATTAGGACTGTGCCTACCAATCCATGGGAATTCTGCCCATTCCATGGTCCAAAATCGTACAAATTAGGAGAAACCTCCAAACTCCCTGAGGCCATCCCAATAGTGTAGGTCGCCCGGAACAAACAAGGGCTGTCTGACACCAGCTGATAATCGACCTCCACTCAAGCCATAGATGGATGTCCCCAGAGAAGGAGATTGAACCAGTCAGGACCCTAGGCCATAATAGGATCCATTGCTTTGGTTTACAGTCATGTGTCCTCAAAAGCCTGATTCCAATACGAGCATAGGGGTTTTCCTGAGGCACCCATCAGAACTCATCTCGTCTCCACAAGGAAACCTGTGCATGGGAGCCATGTCCAAAGCTTAGGAGAGTACTTCAGGGTCCCGGTACCACCGCCCCATTCCAAGGCCCACATGGACACAAAAACACATTAGGACCTATCCTCAGGAAAGTCCATTTCAACTCAGCCACCCCGGTTGCTCCGGCAGAGCCATCAGATCTAAACTGTCTTGTTGCTAGGAGACAATTGGTATGCGAGGCGGGCTTCCAAGGCATCCATCCGCGAATGGTGCTCTGGAGTCATTCCATATGGGATGTCCTGGAGCTGTCCAACAGGTCTCAATTGTACCGCAGAAGGAATCCTTGATGGGGCACATCCCACAACTCCCAACGTGGGAAAACCTCAATGGCCTCGAGATTCCGCTCCCTTCATGAAGCGGCCGTCATGCACAGAAACTCCAACCTGAGCCAACGTCTGATCCTCGCCCTGACTTCAGATGCATGAGATATTGGTTCAGATCTGCAGGGGGTACCTTCCGTGCCCTCGCCCTGAAACACAAGTCTAGCTTGTCTTCTCAGACTTCCGTCCTCACAATCCTGGCCCCGAAGCCCTCAAGTTCGGCAATTCCGGACCCACAATGCAGCACCCTGCCTGCCCTCTAGAAAAAAAATTAGTGCCTCATGAGCTTCCCAGGCACCTTAAATTAGGATAAACCTACAAGCACTCAACTTTACCCAAATTATATAGTCTAACCTGGGCACTAAAGCACTATCGAACACAACCTGGGCCCGGACCTCCTGACCAACACCAAGAAAGCTGACCGCGCACTGAGCACATAAAACACGCCATGGCCTTAGGTCATCATCTTTTCCCTACCTCAGGTTTCAGGCTTCAGAACCGAGACCTTATCTCCAATCACTGCCCAGGGGTGAGTGTGGTGCAGAAATCAGAGCTCCTCCTTACCCATGGCAAGAACCCTTGTGGTTGGCACGTAGTCCAACGTTCAGTGTAGGAGAAACCAGCATTCACCCTGAGGCCCTGCCCATTCTTGAGCGACGAGGGCATACACACGCATTGTGACCCTCAGCATGAGTCCTGTTTTCTAGTAAGTCCTCTCAGTGGCTGGACCATTAGATATCATAACGGGCTTTACATGTCCCTAGGCCCCAATTTTTAACCAGATTTCTTATTGTCCAGTCGCCCCTCCCCAGGGCTCTACTCTGGAATCCCTCATTTGGTGGGACACCTGAGGTTAAAAAAGAATACAACAACAACAACAAAAAAAAAAACGGAATTCTTCCAGCCCACAGAATGACCCCAACTCTTTGGACGGGGCCAAACCACTAGAGAGTAAGACTCGTCCATTTCCCATGAAGTCACCCAGAAATTCCTCGACCATGAGTGACACGATATCCAGAGACAAAAACGTGAGCAGGAGCCTCACACTCGCCTTTCTTTCAAATCCCGAAGAGTTCTCCTCATGGTCTGTAGATCAGTCCTGCCATACCAATGACCCGAAACATAAGCCGAGTTTGTGTTTTCAGACAACTGTCCAAACAGCCCTGGCCTACACAACCTACAGGCTCAGGCCCCTGGAGCCAAACCTGAGGACTGTACTTGCCCTCTCCAAGGGAATTGTGTGTGCCCATTCCAATGGCCACAACCCTTCTAATAGGATAAACCTCCAAACTCCCTGATCCATCTCAATAGTGGTGGCTTCCCAGAAAAAACAGGGGCAATCTGAGCCCTATTGAGCACCTACCTACACTCAGTCCCATAGACAGATGTCCCCAGAGGTAAAAAGGAAACAACAGGCCCCTAGGCACTAATCAGATCCATTGCTTTGGTTTCCAGGCATCTCTCCTCAAGGCCTGGATTTCAAAAGCAGCATATAGCTGTTTCTTGACTCACCCATCAGAAAACATCTCATCTACACATGGGAAACTTGCACGTTGGAGCTGTGTCAAAGCCTCTGTTTAGGAGAACCCTTTAGGGCCCAAGTGCCACCGCATCATTCCAAGGTCTCCATAGACACAAAGCACATTAGGACCCATCCCCAGGGGTGTCCATTTCAACACAGCGTCCTCGGTTGCTCCCCACAGATCCAGGAGATCTAACCTGTCTTGTTGCTAGGAGACAATTGGAATGCGAGGTGGGCTACCCAGCCATCCATCCTTAGAACCCTGCTCAGAATCATTGGCCTGGAGCCAAACAACAGGTCTCAATTGTCCTGCAGCAGACTCTCTGCAGTTTGGAGCTCCTCACAACTCCCATCGTGGGAAAACCCCCATGGCCTCGTGATGCCCCCCATTCATGAAGGGGCCATCAGGGACAGAAACTCCAACCTGAGCGATCGTCTGATCCTCGCCCTGACTTCAGATGCACGAGATCTCGATTCAGGTCTGTAGATTGTGCCTGCCATGGCCTCACCCAGAAACCTAAGCTTAGCTTGTGTTCTCAGACTTTTGTCGTCAGACTACTGGCCCACAAGCCCTCCAGTTTGGCAATCCAGAACTACAATGCAGCACTCTGCCGGCCCTCCAAAAGAAAAACATTGCCCTCTGGGTCTACCCAGTAACCCCAAATGAGGATCAACCTACACCGACCTTGGCTGTACCCCCAATACATTGGCTGACCAGGGCACTAATGCCCTTTCGGACACAGCCTGAGCCTGGAACCCCTGGCCCCTCCCAGACCGCTGGCCGCACACTGAGCACATGGAGCCGCCTAGGCCTTAGGTCGTCATCTCTTCCCAACCTCGGTTTTCAGGTTTTAGAACCTAGACCTTATCTCCAATCACTGCCCAGGGTTGAAGGTGATGCAGAAAGTAGAACTCCTTCCCCATGGCAAGAAACCTTGTGGTTGGCATGTTGTCCAACGTTCAGTGTAGTTGAAACCAGTGTGGCCCATCAGGCCCCGCCCATGCTCACGGGCCACATTGGTCACAAACACACATTGTGACCCTCAGGCTGAGCCCAGTCCTCAAGGAAGGCCACTCAGTGGCTGGATGAAGACATAGCATATTGGGCTTGCCATGCCCCTAGTCCCCAATTTTTAACCTTGGTTCGGGTTGTCCCTTCAGTCTTCCCCACGGCTTTGCTTTGGAATTCCTCTTTTGGTGGGTCACCTATGGTAACAAACCTGAAATGAGTCCTCCCATCCCACCCATTGACGAAAAGGAATTGGGAATTGGGCCAAATCCTTAGAGAGGAAGATTGGTCCATGGCCCATGAGGCCTCCCCGACATTCCACGGCCATCGCTGATACAAAATCCAGAGACAAAAGCCTGAGCAAGCGCCTCAGACTCACACTTTCTTCATATCCTGAAGAGTTCTTCTCATGGTTTGTAGATCGGGTCTGCCATAACTACGTCCCCAAATCTAAGCTGCGTTTGTGTTTTAGGACTTCTGTCCTCATAGTCTTGGGCCACACACCCTCCAGGCTTGGCCCCTGCAGCCACACATTAGGACTGTGCCTACCAATCCATGGGAATTCTGCCCATTCCATGGTCCAAAATCGTACAAATTAGGAGAAACCTCCAAAGTCCCTGAGGCCTTCCCAATTGTGTAGGTCGCCCGGAACAAACAAGGGCTGTCTGACACCAGCTGATATTCGACCTCCACTCATAGCATAGATGGATGTCCCCAGAGAAGAAGATTGAATCAACAGTACCCTAGGCCATAATAGGATCCATTGCTTTGGGTTACAGGCATATGTCCTCAAAAGCCTGATTCCAATACGAGCATAGGGGTTTGCCTGGGGCACCCATCAGAACTCATCTTCTCTCCACAAGGAAACCTGTGCTTGGGAGCCATGTCCAAAGCTTAGGAGAGTACTTCAGGGTCCCGGTGCCACCGCCCCATTCCAAGGCCCTCATGGACACAAAAACACATTAGGACCCATCCTCAAAAAGTCCATTACAACTCAGCCAGCCCGTTTGCTCCGGCAGAGCCATCAGATCTAAACTGTCTTGTTGCTAGGAGACAATAGGAATGCGAGGCGGGCTTCCCAGGCATCCATCCGCGAACGGTGCTCTGGAGTCATTCCATATGGGATGTCCTGGAGCTGTCCAACAAGTCTCAATTGTCCCGCAGAAGGAATCCTTGAAGGGGGCATCCCACAACTCCCAACGTGGGAAAAACTCAATGGCCTCGAGATTCCGCTCCCTTCATGAAGCGGCCGTCATGCACAGAAACTCCACCCTGAGCCAACGTCTGATCCTCGCCCTGACTTCAGATGCATGAGATATTGGTTCAGATCTGTAGGGGGTAACTGCCGTGCCTCGCCCTGAAACCCAAGTCTAGCTTGTCTTCTCAGACTTCCGTCCTCACTCTCCTGGCCCCGAAGCCCTCAGGTTTGGCAATTCCGGACCCACAATGCAGCACTCTGTCTGCCCTCTAGAAAAAAAATTATTGCCTCATGAGCTTCCCAGCACCTTAAATGAGGATCAACGTACAAAGCACTCAACTTTACCCAAATTATATAGTCTAACCTGGGCACTAAAGCACTATCGAACACAACCTGGGCCCGGACCTCCTGACCAACACCAAGAAAGCTGACCGCGCACTGAGCACATAAAACACGCCATGGCCTTAGGTCATCATCTTTTCCCTACCTCAGGTTTCAGGCTTCAGAACCGAGACCTTATCTCCAATCACTGCCCAGGGGTGAGTGTGATGCAGAAATCAGAGCTCCTCCTTACCCATGGCAAGAACCCTTGTGGTTGGCACGTAGTCCAACGTTCAGTGTAGGAGAAACCAGCATTCACCCTGAGGCCCTGCCCATTCTTGAGCGACGAGGGCATACACACGCATTGTGACCCTCAGCATGAGTCCTGTTTTCTAGTAAGTCCTCTCAGTGGCTGGACCATTAGATATCATAACGGGCTTTACATGTCCCTAGGCCCCAATTTTTAACCAGATTTCTTATTGTCCAGTCGCCCCTCCCCAGGGCTCTACTCTGGAATCCCTCATTTGGTGGGACACCTGAGGTTAAAAAAGAATACAACAACAACAACAAAAAAAAAAACGGAATTCTTCCAGCCCACAGAATGACCCCAACTCTTTGGACGGGGCCAAACCACTAGAGAGTAAGACTCGTCCATTTCCCATGAAGTCACCCAGAAATTCCTCGACCATGAGTGACACGATATCCAGAGACAAAAACGTGAGCAGGAGCCTCACACTCGCCTTTCTTTCAAATCCCGAAGAGTTCTCCTCATGGTCTGTAGATCAGTCCTGCCATACCAATGACCCGAAACATAAGCCGAGTTTGTGTTTTCAGACAACTGTCCAAACAGCCCTGGCCTACACAACCTACAGGCTCAGGCCCCTGGAGCCAAACCTGAGGACTGTACTTGCCCTCTCCAAGGGAATTGTGTGTGCCCATTCCAATGGCCACAACCCTTATAATAGGATAAACCTCCAAACTCCCTGATCCATCTCAATAGTGGTGGCTTCCCAGAAAAAACAGGGGCAATCTGAGCCCTATTGAGCACCTACCTACACTCAGTCCCATAGACAGATGTCCCCAGAGGTAAAAAGGAAACAACAGGCCCCTAGGCACTAATCAGATCCATTGCTTTGGTTTCCAGGCATCTCTCCTCAAGGCCTGGATTTCAAAAGCAGCATATAGCTGTTTCTTGACTCACCCATCAGAAAACATCTCATCTACACATGGGAAACTTGCACGTTGGAGCTGTGTCAAAGCCTCTGTTTAGGAGAACCCTTTAGGGCCCAAGTGCCACCGCATCATTCCAAGGTCTCCATAGACACAAAGCACATTAGGACCCATCCCCAGGGGTGTCCATTTCAACACAGCGTCCTCGGTTGCTCCCCACAGATCCAGGAGATCTAACCTGTCTTGTTGCTAGGAGACAATTGGAATGCGAGGTGGGCTACCCAGCCATCCATCCTTAGAACCCTGCTCAAATCATTGGCCTGGAGCCAAACAACAGGTCTCAATTGTCCTGCAGCAGACTCTCTGCAGTTTGGAGCTCCTCACAACTCCCATCGTGGGAAAACCCCCATGGCCTCGTGATGCCCCCCATTCATGAAGGGGCCATCAGGGACAGAAACTCCAACCTGAGCGATCGTCTGATCCTCGCCCTGACTTCAGATGCACGAGATCTCGATTCAGGTCTGTAGATTGTGCCTGCCATGGCCTCACCCAGAAACCTAAGCTTAGCTTGTGTTCTCAGACTTTTGTCGTCAGACTACTGGCCCACAAGCCCTCCAGTTTGGCAATCCAGAACTACAATGCAGCACTCTGCCGGCCCTCCAAAAGAAAAACATTGCCCTCTGGGTCTACCCAGTAACCCCAAATAAGGATCAACCTACACCGACCTTGGCTGTACCCCCAATACATTGGCTGACCAGGGCACTAATGCCCTTTCGGACACAGCCTGAGCCTGGAACCCCTGGCCCCTCCCAGACCGCTGGCCGCACACTGAGCACATGGAGCCGCCTAGGCCTTAGGTCGTCATCTCTTCCCAACCTCGGTTTTCAGGTTTCAGAACCTAGACCTTATCTCCAATCACTGCCCAGGGTTGAAGGTGATGCAGAAAGTAGAACTCCTTCCCCATGGCAAGAAACCTTGTGGTTGGCATGTTGTCCAACGTTCAGTGTAGTTGAAACCAGTGTGGCCCATCAGGCCCCGCCCATGCTCACGGGCCACATTGGTCACAAACACACATTGTGACCCTCAGGCTGAGCCCAGTCCTCAAGGAAGGCCACTCAGTGGCTGGATGAAGACATAGCATATTGGGCTTGCCATGCCCCTAGTCCCCAATTTTTAACCTTGGTTCGGGTTGTCCCTTCAGTCTTCCCCACGGCTTTGCTTTGGAATTCCTCTTTTGGTGGGTCACCTATGGTAACAAACCTGAAATGAGTCCTCCCATCCCACCCATTGACGAAAAGGAATTGGGAATTGGGCCAAATCCTTAGAGAGGAAGATTGGTCCATGGCCCATGAGGCCTCCCCGACATTCCACGGCCATCGCTGATACAAAATCCAGAGACAAAAGCCTGAGCAAGCGCCTCAGACTCACACTTTCTTCATATCCTGAAGAGTTCTTCTCATGGTTTGTAGATCGGGTCTGCCATAACTACGTCCCCAAATCTAAGCTGCGTTTGTGTTTTAGGACTTCTGTCCTCATAGTCTTGGGCCACACACCCTCCAGGCTTGGCCCCTGCAGCCACACATTAGGACTGTGCCTACCAATCCATGGGAATTCTGCCCATTCCATGGTCCAAAATCGTACAAATTAGGAGAAACCTCCAAAGTCCCTGAGGCCTTCCCAATTGTGTAGGTCGCCCGGAACAAACAAGGGCTGTCTGACACCAGCTGATATTCGACCTCCACTCATAGCATAGATGGATGTCCCCAGAGAAGAAGATTGAATCAACAGTACCCTAGGCCATAATAGGATCCATTGCTTTGGGTTACAGGCATATGTCCTCAAAAGCCTGATTCCAATACGAGCATAGGGGTTTGCCTGGGGCACCCATCAGAACTCATCTTCTCTCCACAAGGAAACCTGTGCTTGGGAGCCATGTCCAAAGCTTAGGAGAGTACTTCAGGGTCCCGGTGCCACCGCCCCATTCCAAGGCCCTCATGGACACAAAAACACATTAGGACCCATCCTCAAAAAGTCCATTACAACTCAGCCAGCCCGTTTGCTCCGGCAGAGCCATCAGATCTAAACTGTCTTGTTGCTAGGAGACAATAGGAATGCGAGGCGGGCTTCCCAGGCATCCATCCGCGAACGGTGCTCTGGAGTCATTCCATATGGGATGTCCTGGAGCTGTCCAACAAGTCTCAATTGTCCCGCAGAAGGAATCCTTGAAGGGGGCATCCCACAACTCCCAACGTGGGAAAAACTCAATGGCCTCGAGATTCCGCTCCCTTCATGAAGCGGCCGTCATGCACAGAAACTCCACCCTGAGCCAACGTCTGATCCTCGCCCTGACTTCAGATGCATGAGATATTGGTTCAGATCTGTAGGGGGTAACTGCCGTGCCTCGCCCTGAAACCCAAGTCTAGCTTGTCTTCTCAGACTTCCGTCCTCACTCTCCTGGCCCCGAAGCCCTCAGGTTTGGCAATTCCGGACCCACAATGCAGCACTCTGTCTGCCCTCTAGAAAAAAAATTATTGCCTCATGAGCTTCCCAGGCACCTTAAATGAGGATCAACGTACAAAGCACTCAACTTTACCCAAATTATATAGTCTAACCTGGGCACTAATGCACTGTCGAACACAACCTGAGCCCGGACCTCCTGACCAACACCCAGAAAGCTGAACGCACACTGATCACATAAAAACCGCCATGGCCTTAGGTCATCATCTCTTCCCTACCTCAATTTTAAGGCTTCAGAACCGAGACCTTATTTCCAATCACTGCCCAGGAGTGAGTGTGATGCAGAAATCAGAACTTCTCCTTACCCATGGCAAGAACCCTTGTGGTTGGCACGTTGTCCAACGATCAGTGTAGGAGAAACCAGCATTCACCCTGAGGCCCCGCCCATTCTTTATTGCGATGAGGGCATACAAACGCATTGTGACCCTCAGTATGAGTCCTGTCCTCCTGTAAGTGCTCTCAGTTGCTGGGCCATTAAATATCATAATGGGCTTGACATGTCCATAGGCCCCAATTTTTAACCAGATTTCTGATTGTCCAGTCGCCCCTCCGCAGGGCTCTACTCTGGAATCCCTCATTTGGTGGAACAACTGAGGGTAAAAAAGAATACAACAACAACAACAAAAAAACGGAATTCTTCCAGCCCACAGAATGACACCAACTCTTTGGCCGGGGCCAAACCACCAGAGAGTAAGACTCGTCCATTTCCCATGAAGTCACCCAGAAATTCCACGACCATGAGTGACACGATATCCAGAGACAAAAACTTGAGCAGGAGCCTCACACTCGCCCTTCTTTCAAATCCCGAAGAGTTCTCCTCATGGTCTGTAGATCAGTCCTGCCATACCAATGACCCGAAACATAAGCCGAGATTGTGTTTTCAGACAACTGTCCAAACAGCCCTGGCCTACACAACCTACAGGCTCAGGCCCCTGGAGCCAAACCTGAGGACTGTACTTGCCCTCTCCAAGGGAATTGTGTGTGCCCATTCCAATGGCCACAACCCTTCTAAAAGGATAAACCTCCAAACTCCCTGATCCATCTCAATAGTGGTGGCTTCCCAGAAAAAACAGGGGCAATCTGAGCCCTATTGAGCACCTACCTACACTCAGTCCCATAGACAGATGTCCCCAGAGGTAAAAAGGAAACAACAGGCCCCTAGGCACTAATCAGATCCATTGCTTTGGTTTCCAGGCATCTCTCCTCAAGGCCTGGATTTCAAAAGCAGCATATAGCTGTTTCTTGACTCACCCATCAGAAAACATCTCATCTACACATGGGAAACTTGCACGTTGGAGCTGTGTCAAAGCCTCTGTTTAGGAGAACCCTTTAGGGCCCAAGTGCCACCGCATCATTCCAAGGTCTCCATAGACACAAAGCACATTAGGACCCATCCCCAGGGGTGTCCATTTCAACACAGCGTCCTCGGTTGCTCCCCACAGATCCAGGAGATCTAACCTGTCTTGTTGCTAGGAGACAATTGGAATGCGAGGTGGGCTACCCAGCCATCCATCCTTAGAACCCTGCTCAAATCATTGGCCTGGAGCCAAACAACAGGTCTCAATTGTCCTGCAGCAGACTCTCTGCAGTTTGGAGCTCCTCACAACTCCCATCGTGGGAAAACCCCCATGGCCTCGTGATGCCCCCCATTCATGAAGGGGCCATCAGGGACAGAAACTCCAACCTGAGCGATCGTCTGATCCTCGCCCTGACTTCAGATGCACGAGATCTCGATTCAGGTCTGTAGATTGTGCCTGCCATGGCCTCACCCAGAAACCTAAGCTTAGCTTGTGTTCTCAGACTTTTGTCGTCAGACTACTGGCCCACAAGCCCTCCAGTTTGGCAATCCAGAACTACAATGCAGCACTCTGCCGGCCCTCCAAAAGAAAAACATTGCCCTCTGGGTCTACCCAGTAACCCCAAATAAGGATCAACCTACACCGACCTTGGCTGTACCCCCAATACATTGGCTGACCAGGGCACTAATGCCCTTTCGGACACAGCCTGAGCCTGGAACCCCTGGCCCCTCCCAGACCGCTGGCCGCACACTGAGCACATGGAGCCGCCTAGGCCTTAGGTCGTCATCTCTTCCCAACCTCGGTTTTCAGGTTTCAGAACCTAGACCTTATCTCCAATCACTGCCCAGGGTTGAAGGTGATGCAGAAAGTAGAACTCCTTCCCCATGGCAAGAAACCTTGTGGTTGGCATGTTGTCCAACGTTCAGTGTAGTTGAAACCAGTGTGGCCCATCAGGCCCCGCCCATGCTCACGGGCCACATTGGTCACAAACACACATTGTGACCCTCAGGCTGAGCCCAGTCCTCAAGGAAGGCCACTCAGTGGCTGGATGAAGACATAGCATATTGGGCTTGCCATGCCCCTAGTCCCCAATTTTTAACCTTGGTTCGGGTTGTCCCTTCAGTCTTCCCCACGGCTTTGCTTTGGAATTCCTCTTTTGGTGGGTCACCTATGGTAACAAACCTGAAATGAGTCCTCCCATCCCACCCATTGACGAAAAGGAATTGGGAATTGGGCCAAATCCTTAGAGAGGAAGATTGGTCCATGGCCCATGAGGCCTCCCCGACATTCCACGGCCATCGCTGATACAAAATCCAGAGACAAAAGCCTGAGCAAGCGCCTCAGACTCACACTTTCTTCATATCCTGAAGAGTTCTTCTCATGGTTTGTAGATCGGGTCTGCCATAACTACGTCCCCAAATCTAAGCTGCGTTTGTGTTTTAGGACTTCTGTCCTCATAGTCTTGGGCCACACACCCTCCAGGCTTGGCCCCTGCAGCCACACATTAGGACTGTGCCTACCAATCCATGGGAATTCTGCCCATTCCATGGTCCAAAATCGTACAAATTAGGAGAAACCTCCAAAGTCCCTGAGGCCTTCCCAATTGTGTAGGTCGCCCGGAACAAACAAGGGCTGTCTGACACCAGCTGATATTCGACCTCCACTCATAGCATAGATGGATGTCCCCAGAGAAGAAGATTGAATCAACAGTACCCTAGGCCATAATAGGATCCATTGCTTTGGGTTACAGGCATATGTCCTCAAAAGCCTGATTCCAATACGAGCATAGGGGTTTGCCTGGGGCACCCATCAGAACTCATCTTCTCTCCACAAGGAAACCTGTGCTTGGGAGCCATGTCCAAAGCTTAGGAGAGTACTTCAGGGTCCCGGTGCCACCGCCCCATTCCAAGGCCCTCATGGACACAAAAACACATTAGGACCCATCCTCAAAAAGTCCATTACAACTCAGCCAGCCCGTTTGCTCCGGCAGAGCCATCAGATCTAAACTGTCTTGTTGCTAGGAGACAATAGGAATGCGAGGCGGGCTTCCCAGGCATCCATCCGCGAACGGTGCTCTGGAGTCATTCCATATGGGATGTCCTGGAGCTGTCCAACAAGTCTCAATTGTCCCGCAGAAGGAATCCTTGAAGGGGGCATCCCACAACTCCCAACGTGGGAAAAACTCAATGGCCTCGAGATTCCGCTCCCTTCATGAAGCGGCCGTCATGCACAGAAACTCCACCCTGAGCCAACGTCTGATCCTCGCCCTGACTTCAGATGCATGAGATATTGGTTCAGATCTGTAGGGGGTAACTGCCGTGCCTCGCCCTGAAACCCAAGTCTAGCTTGTCTTCTCAGACTTCCGTCCTCACTCTCCTGGCCCCGAAGCCCTCAGGTTTGGCAATTCCGGACCCACAATGCAGCACTCTGTCTGCCCTCTAGAAAAAAAATTATTGCCTCATGAGCTTCCCAGGCACCTTAAATGAGGATCAACGTACAAAGCACTCAACTTTACCCAAATTATATAGTCTAACCTGGGCACTAATGCACTGTCGAACACAACCTGAGCCCGGACCTCCTGACCAACACCCAGAAAGCTGAACGCACACTGATCACATAAAAACCGCCATGGCCTTAGGTCATCATCTCTTCCCTACCTCAATTTTAAGGCTTCAGAACCGAGACCTTATTTCCAATCACTGCCCAGGAGTGAGTGTGATGCAGAAATCAGAACTTCTCCTTACCCATGGCAAGAACCCTTGTGGTTGGCACGTTGTCCAACGATCAGTGTAGGAGAAACCAGCATTCACCCTGAGGCCCCGCCCATTCTTTATTGCGATGAGGGCATACAAACGCATTGTGACCCTCAGTATGAGTCCTGTCCTCCTGTAAGTGCTCTCAGTTGCTGGGCCATTAAATATCATAATGGGCTTGACATGTCCATAGGCCCCAATTTTTAACCAGATTTCTGATTGTCCAGTCGCCCCTCCGCAGGGCTCTACTCTGGAATCCCTCATTTGGTGGAACAACTGAGGGTAAAAAAGAATACAACAACAACAACAAAAAAACGGAATTCTTCCAGCCCACAGAATGACACCAACTCTTTGGCCGGGGCCAAACCACCAGAGAGTAAGACTCGTCCATTTCCCATGAAGTCACCCAGAAATTCCACGACCATGAGTGACACGATATCCAGAGACAAAAACTTGAGCAGGAGCCTCACACTCGCCCTTCTTTCAAATCCCGAAGAGTTCTCCTCATGGTCTGTAGATCAGTCCTGCCATACCAATGACCCGAAACATAAGCCAAGATTGTGTTTTCAGACAACTGTCCAAACAGCCCTGGCCTACACAACCTACAGGCTCAGGCCCCTGGAGCCAAACCTGAGGACTGTACTTGCCCTCTCCAAGGGAATTGTGTGTGCCCATTCCAATGGCCACAACCCTTCTAAAAGGATAAACCTCCAAACTCCCTGATCCATCTCAATAGTGGTGGCTTCCCAGAAAAAACAGGGGCAATCTGAGCCCTATTGAGCACCTACCTACACTCAGTCCCATAGACAGATGTCCCCAGAGGTAAAAAGGAAACAACAGGCCCCTAGGCACTAATCAGATCCATTGCTTTGGTTTCCAGGCATCTCTCCTCAAGGCCTGGATTTCAAAAGCAGCATATAGCTGTTTCTTGACTCACCCATCAGAAAACATCTCATCTACACATGGGAAACTTGCACGTTGGAGCTGTGTCAAAGCCTCTGTTTAGGAGAACCCTTTAGGGCCCAAGTGCCACCGCATCATTCCAAGGTCTCCATAGACACAAAGCACATTAGGACCCATCCCCAGGGGTGTCCATTTCAACACAGCGTCCTCGGTAGCTCCCCACAGATCCAGGAGATCTAACCTGTCTTGTTGCTAGGAGACAATTGGAATGCGAGGTGGGCTACCCAGCCATCCATCCTTAGAACCCTGCTCAGAATCATTGGCCTGGAGCCAAACAACAGGTCTCAATTGTCCTGCAGCAGACTCTCTGCAGTTTGGAGCTCCTCACAACTCCCATCGTGGGAAAACCCCCATGGCCTCGTGATGCCCCCCATTCATGAAGGGGCCATCAGGGACAGAAACTCCAACCTGAGCGATCGTCTGATCCTCGCCCAGACTTCAGATGCACGAGATCTCGATTCAGGTCTGTAGATTGTGCCTGCCATGGCCTCACCCAGAAACCTAAGCCTAGCTTGTGTTCTCAGACTCTTGTCGTCAGACTACTGGCCCAAAAGCCCTCCAATTTGGCATTCCAGAACTACAATGCAGCACTCTGCCGGCCCTCCAGAAGAAAAACATTGTCCTCCTGGGCTACCCAATTACCCCAAATGAGGATCAACCTGCACCGACCTTGGCTGTACCCCAAATATATAGGCTGACCAGGGCACTAATGCCCTTTCTGACACAGCCTGAGCCTGGAACCCCTGGCCCCTACCATACAGCTGGCCGCACACTGAGCACATCAAGCCGCCATGGCCTTAGGTCGTCATCTCTTCCCAACCTCGGTTTTCAGGTTTCAGAACCTAGACCTTATCCCCAATCACTGCCCAGGGTTGAAGGTGATGCAGAAATCAGAACTCCTTCCCCATGGCAAAAAACCTTGTGGTTGGCATGTCGTCCAACTTTCAGCATAGTTGAAAACGGTGTGGCCCATGAGGCCCTGCCCATGCTCGCGGGCCACATTGGTCACAAACACACATTGTGACCCTCAGGCTGAGCCCAGTCCTGAAGTAAGGCCACTCAGTGGCTGGATGAAGAGATTTCATATTGGGCTTGCCATGCCCCTAGGCCCCATTTTTTAACCATAGTTCGGATTGTCCCTTCAGTCTTCCACACAGCTATGCTTTGGGATTCCTATTTTGGTGGGACACCTGAGGTAACAAAACTGAAATGAGTCCTCCCATCCCACAGATTGACGAAAAGCAATTGGGAATCGGGCCAAATCCTCAGAGAGGAAGATTCGTCCATGGCCCATGAGGTCTCCCGGACATTCCACGGCCATCGCTGATACAAAATCCAGAGACAAAAGCCTGCGCAAGCGCCTCAGACTCGCACTTTCTTCATATCCTGAAGAGTTCTTCTCATGGTGTGTAGATCGGGCCTGCCATACCTACGTCCCCAAACCGAAGCTGAGTTTGTGTTTTCAGACTTCTGTCCTCAAAGTCTTGGGCCACAAACCCTCGACGCTGGGCCCCTGGAGCCACACATTAGGACTGTGCCTACCAATCCATGGGAATTCTGCCCATTCCATGGTCCAAAATCGTACAAATTAGGAGAAACCTTCAAACTCCCTGAGGCCATCCCAATAGTGTAGGTCGCCCGGAACAAACAAGGGCTGTCTGACACCAGCTGATAATCGAACTCCACTCATACCATAGATGGATGACCCAGAGAAGAAGATTGAACCAGACAGGACTCTAGGCCATTATAGGATCCATTGCTTTGGGTTACAGGCATGTGTCCTCAAAAGCCTGATTCCAATACGAGCATAGGGGTTTTCCTGAGGCACCCATCACAACTCATCTCGTCTCCACAAGAAACCTGTGCATGGGAGCCATGTCCAAAGCTTAGGAGAGTACTTCAGGGTCCCGGTGCCACCGCCCCATTCCAAGGCCCTCATGGACACAAAAACACATTAGGACCTATCCTCAGGAAAGTCCATTTCAACTCAGCCACCCCGGTTGCTCCGGCAGAGCCATCAGATCTAAACTGTCTTGTTGCTAGGAGACATTTGGAATGCGAGGCGGGCTTCCCAGGCATCCATCCGCGAACGGTGCTCTGGAGTCATTCCATATGGGATGTCCTGGAGCTGTCCAACAGGTCTCAATTGTCCCGCAGAAGTAATCCTTGAAGGGGCACATCCCACAACTCCCAACGTGGGAAAACCTCAATGGCCTCGAGATTCCGCTCCCTTCATGAAGCGGCCGTCATGCACAGAAACTCCAACCTGAGCCAACGTCTGATCCTCGCCCTGACTTCAGATGCATGAGATATTGGTTCAGATCTGCAGGGGGTACCTGCCGTGCCCTCGCCCTGAAACCCAAGTCTAGCTTGTCTTCTCAGACTTCCGTCCTCACACTCCTGGCTCCGAAGACCTCAAGTTTGGCAATTCCGGACCCACAATGCAGCACCCTGCCTGCCCTCTAGAAAAAAAATTAGTGCCTCATGAGCTTCCCAGGCACCTTAAATGAGGATAAACTTACACAGCACTCGACTTTACCCAAATTATATAGTCTAACCTGGGCACTAATGCACTATCGAACACAACCTGAGCCCGGACCTCCTGACCAACACCAAGAAAGCTGACCGCACACTGAGCACATAAAACCCGCCATGGCCTTAGGTCATCATCTCTTCCCTACCTCATTTTTCAGGCTTCAGAACCGAGACCTTATCTCCAATCACTGCCCAGGGGTGAATGTGATGCAGAAATCAGAGCTCCTCCTTACCCATGGCAAGAACCCTTGTGGTTGGCACGTTTTCCAACGTTCAGTGTAGGAGAAACCAGCATTCACCCTGAGGCCCCGCCCATTCTTGAGTGCGACGAGGGCATACACACGCATTGTGACCCTCAGCATGAGTCCTGTCCTCTAGTAAGTGCTCTCAGTGGCTGGACCATTAGATATCATAACGGGCTTTACATGTCTCTAGGCCCCAATTTTTAACCAGATTTCTTATAGTCCAGTCGCCCCTCCCCAGGGCTTTACTCTGGAATCCCTCATTTGGTGGGACACCTGAGGTTAAAAAAGAATACAACAACAACAACAAAAAAACGGAATTCTTCCAGCCCACAGATGACCCCAACTCTTTGGACGGGGCCAAACCACTAGAGAGTAAGACTCGTCCATTTCCCATGAAGTCACCCAGAAATTCCACGACCATGAGTGACACGATATCCAGAGACAAAAATGTGAGCAGGAGCCTCACACTCGCCTTTCTTTCAAATCCCAAAGAGTTCTCCTCATGGTCTGTAGATCAGTCCTGCCATACCAATGACCCGAAACATAAGCCGAATTTGTGTTTTCAGACAACTGTCCAAACAGCCCTGGCCTACACAACCTACAAGCTCAGGCCCCTGGAGCCAAACCTGAGGACTGTACTTGCCCTCTCCAAGGGAATTGTGTGTGCCCATTCCAATGGCCACAACCCTTCTAATAGGATAAACCTCCAAACTCCCTGATCCATCTCAAAAGTGGTGGCTTCCCAGAAAAAACAGGGGCAATCTGAGCCCAACTGAGCACCTACCTACACTCAGTCCCATAGACAGATGGTAAAAAGGAAAGAACAGGCCCCTAGGCCCTAATCGGATCCATTGCCTTGGTTTCCAGGCATCTCTCCTCAGAGGCCTGGATTTCAAAAGCAGCATATAGCTGTTTTTTGACTCACCCATCAGAAAACATCTCATCTACACATGGGAAACTTGCACGTTGGAGCTGTGTCAAAGCCTCTGTTTAGGAGAATCCTTTAGGGCCCCAGTGTCACCGCTTCATTCCAAGGTCTCCATAGACACAAAAGCACATTAGGACCCATCCCCAGGGGTGTCCATTTCAACTCAGCGTCCTCGGTTGTTCCCCACAGATCCAGGAGATCTAACCTGTCTTGTTGCTAGGAGCCAATTGGAATGCAAGGTGGGCTACCCAGCCATCCATCCTTAGAACCCTGCTCAGAATCTTTGGCCTGGAGCCAAACAACAGGTCTCAATTGATATGCAGAAGACTCTCTGCAGTTTGGAGCTTCTCACAACTCCCATCGTTGGAAAACCCCCATGGCCTTGTGATGCCCCCCCATTCATGAAGGGGCCATCAGGGACAGAAACTCCACCTGAGCGATCGTCTAATCCTCGCCCTGTCTTCAGATGCATGAGATCTCGATTCAGGTCTGTAGATTGTGCCTGCCATGGCCTCACCCAGAAACCCAAGCCTAGCTTGTGTTCTCAGACTTTTGTCGTCAGACTACTGGCCCACGAGCCCTCCAGTTTGGAAATCCAGAACTACAATGCAGCACTCTGTCGGCCCTCCAGAAGAAAAACATTGTCCTCTGGGGCTACCAAGTAACCCCAAATGAGGATCAACCTGCACCGAACTTGGCTGTACCCCAAATACATAGGCTGACCAGGGCACTAATGCCCTTTCTGACACAGCCTGAGCCTGGACCCCCTGGCCCCTCCCAGACAGCTGGCCGCACACTGAGCACATCGAGCCGCCATGGCCTTAGGTCGTCATCTCTTCCCAACCTTGGTTTTCAGGTTTCAGAACCTAGACCTTATCTCCAATCTCTGCCCAGGGTTGAAGGTGATGCAGAAAGCAGAACTCCTTCCCCATGGCACTAAACCTTGTGGTTGGCATGTTGTCCAAGTTCAGTGTAGATGAAACCACTGTGGCCCATGAGGTCCCGCCCATGCTCGCGGGCCACATTGCTCACAAACACACATTGTGACCCTCAGGCTGAGCCCAGTCCTGAAGTAAGGCCACTCAGTGGCTGGATGAAGAGATAGCATATTGGGCTTGCCATGCCCCTGGGCCCCAATTTTTAACCATAGTTCGTGTTGTCCCTTCAGTCTTCCCCACGGCTTGGCTTTGGAATTCCTCTTTTGGTGGGACACCTGAGGTAACAAAACTGAAATGAGTTTTCCCATCCCACAGATTGACGAAAAGCAATTGGGAATCGGGCCAAATCCTCAGAGAGGAAGATTCGTCCATGGCCCATGAGGCCTCCCCGACATTCCACGGCCATCGCTGATACAAAATCCAGAGACAAAAGCCTGCGCAAGCGCCTCAGACTCGCACTTTCTTCATATCCTGAAGAATTCTTCTCATAGTTTGTAGATCGGGCCTGCCATACCTACGTTTCCAAACCTAAGCTGAGTTTGTGTTTTCAGACTTCTGTCCTCAAAGTCTTGGGCCACACACCCTCCAGGCTGGGCCCCTGGAGCCACACATTAGGACTGTGCCTACCAATCCATGGGAATTCTGCCCATTCCATGGTCCAAAATCGTACAAATTAGGAGAAACCTCCAAACTCCCTGAGGCCATCCCAATAGTGTAGGTCGCCCGGAACAAACAAGGGCTGTCTGACACCAGCTGATAATCGACCTCCACTCAAGCCATAGATGGATGTCCCCAGAGAAGGAGATTGAACCAGTCAGGACCCTAGGCCATAATAGGATCCATTGCTTTGGTTTACAGTCATGTGTCCTCAAAAGCCTGATTCCAATACGAGCATAGGGGTTTTCCTGAGGCACCCATCAGAACTCATCTCGTCTCCACAAGGAAACCTGTGCATGGGAGCCATGTCCAAAGCTTAGGAGAGTACTTCAGGGTCCCGGTACCACCGCCCCATTCCAAGGCCCACATGGACACAAAAACACATTAGGACCTATCCTCAGGAAAGTCCATTTCAACTCAGCCACCCCAGTTGCTCCGGCAGAGCCATCAGATCTAAACTGTCTTGTTGCTAGGAGACAATTGGAATGCGAGGCGGGCTTCCAAGGCATCCATCCGCGAATGGTGCTCTGGAGTCATTCCATATGGGATGTCCTGGAGCTGTCCAACAGGTCTCAATTGTCCCGCAGAAGGAATCCTTGAAGGGGCACATCCCACAACTCCCAACGTGGGAAAACCTCAATGGCCTCGAGATTCCGCTCCCTTCATGAAGCGGCCGTCATGCACAGAAACTCCAACCTGAGCCAACGTCTGATCCTCGCCCTGACTTCAGACGCATGAGATATTGGTTCAGATCTGCAGGGGGTACCTGCCGTGCCCTCGCCCTGAAACCCAAGTCTAGCTTGTCTTCTCAGACTTCCGTCCTCACACTCCTGGCCCCGAAGCCCTCAAGTTTGGCAATTCCGGACCCACAATGCAGCACCCTGCCTGCCCTCTAGAAAAAAAATTATTGCCTCATGAGCTGCCCAGGCACCTTAAACGAGGATAAACCTACACAGCACTCGACTTTACCCAAATTATATAGTCTAACCTGGGCATTAATGCACTGTCGAACACAAGCTGAGCCCGGACCTTTTGATCAACACCCTGAAAGCTGACCACACACTGAGCACATAAAACCCGCCATGGCCTTAGGTCATCATCTCTTCCCTACCTCAGTTTTAAGGCTTCAGAACCGAGACCTTATCTCCAATCACTGCCCAGGGGTGAGTGTGATGCAGAAATGAGAACTCATCCTTACCCATGGCAAGAACCCTTGTGGTTGGCACGTTGTCCAACGTTCAGTGTAGGAGAAACCAGCATTCAACCTGAGGCCCCGCCCATTCTTGATTGTGACGAGGGCATACACACGCATTGTGACCCTCAGCATGAGTCCTGTCCTCTAGTAAGTCCTCTCAGTGGATGGACCATTAGATGTCATAATGGGCTTGACATGTCCCTAGGCCCCAATTTTTAACCAGATTTCTGATTGTCCAGTCGCCCCTCCCCATGGTTCTACTCTGGAATCCCTCATTTGGTGGGACACCTGAGGTTAAAAAAGAAAACCACAACAACAACAACAAAAATGGTCTTCTTCCAGCCCACAGAATGACCCCAAACTCTTTGGACAGGGCCAAACTACCTGAGATTATGACTCGTCCATTTCCCATGAAGTCACCCAGAAATTCCACGACCATGAGTGACACGATATCCAGAGACAAAAACTTGAGCAGGAGCCTCACACTCGCTTTTCTTTCAAATCCCGAAGAGTTCTTCTCATGGTCTGTATGTCAGTCCTGCCATACCAATGACCCGAAACATAAGCCGAGTTTGTGTTTTCAGACAACTGTCCAAACAGCCCTGGCCTACACAACCTACAGGCTCAGGCCCCTGGAGCCAAACCTGAGGACTGTACTTGTCCGCTCCAAGGGGATTGTGTTTGCCCATTCCAATGGCCACAACCCTTCTAATAGGATAAACCTCCAAAGTCCCTGATCCATCTCAATAGTGGTGGCTTCCCAGGAAAAACAGGGGCAATCTAGCCCAACTGAGCACCTCCCTGCACTCAGACCCATAGACTGATGGCCCCAGAGTAAAAAAGGAAAGAACAGGCCCCTAGGCACTAAGATCCATTGCTTTGCTTTCCAGGCATCTCTCCTCAGAGGCCAGGATTTCAAAAGCAGCATATAGCTGTTTCTTGACTCACCCATCAGAAAACATCTCATCTACACATGGGAAACTTGCACGTTGGAGCTGTGTCAAAGCCTCTGTTTAGGAGAACCCTTTAGGGCCCCAGTGCCACCGCTTCATTTTAAGGTCTCCATAGACACAAAAGCACAATAGGACCCATCCCCAGGGGTGTCCATTTCAACTCAGCGTCCTCGGTTGCTCCCCACAGATCCAGGAGATCTAACCTGTCTTGTTGCTAGGAGACAATTGGAATGCGAAATGAGCTACCCAGCTATCCATCCTTAGAACCCTGCTCAGAATCATTGGCCTGGAGCCAAACAACAGGTCTCAATTGTCCTGCAGAAGACTCTCTGCAGTTTGGAGCTTCTCACAACTCCCATCATGGGAAAACCCGCATGGCCTCGTGATGCCCCCCCATTCATGAAGGGGCCATCAGGGACAGAAACTCCAACCTGAGCGATCGTCTGATCCTTGCCCTGACTTCAGATGCACGAGATCTCGATTCAGGTCTGTAGATTGTGCCTGCCATGGCCTCACAGAGAAACCTAAGCCTAGCTTGTGTTCTCAGACTTTTGTCGTCAGACTACTGGCCCACAAGCCCTCCAGTTGGCAATCCAGAACTACAATGCAGCACTCTGCCTGCCTTCCAGAAGAAAATCATTGTCCTCTGGGGCTACCCAGTAACCCCAAATGAGGATCAACCTGCACCGATCTTGGCTGTACCCCAAATACATAGGCTGACCAGGGCACTAATGCCCTTTCTGACACAGCCTGAGCCTTGACCCCCTGGCCCCTCCCAGACAGCTGGCCGCACACTGAGCACATCGATCCGCCATGGCCTTAGTTCGTCATCTCTTCCCAACCTCGGTTTTCAGGTTTCAGAACCTAGACCTTATCTCCAATCACTGCCCAGGGTTGAAGGTGATGCAGAAATCAGAACTCCTTCCCCATGGCAAGAAACCTTGTGGTTGGCATGTTGTCCAACGTTCAGTGTAGTTGAAACCAGTGTGGCTCATATGTCCCCGCCCATGCTCCCGGGCCACATTGGTCACCAACACACATTGTGACCCTCAGGCTGAGCCCAGTCCTCAAGGAAGGCCACTCAGTGGCTGGATGAAGAGATAGCATATTGGGCTTGCCATGCCCCTAGGTCCCAATTTTTAACCTTGGTTCGGGTTGTCCCTTCAGTCTTCCCCACGGCTTTGCTTTAGAATTCCTCTTTTGGTGGGACACCTGAGGTAACAAACCTGAAAGGAGACCTCCCATCCCACAGATTGACGAAAAGCAATTGGGTATCGGGCAAAATCCTCAGAGAGGAAGATTCGTCCATGGCCTATAAGGCCTCCCCGACATTCCACGGCCATCGCTGATACAAAATCCAGAGACAAAATCCTGAGCAAGCGCCTCAGACTCGCACTTTCTTCATATCCTGAAGATTTCTTCTCATGGTTTGTAGATCGGGCCTGCCATACCTACGTCCCCAAACCTAAGCTGAGTTTGTGTTTTCAGACTTCTGTCCTCAAAGTCTTGGGCCACACACCCTCCAGGCTTGGCCCCTGCAGCCACACATTAGGACTGTGCCTACCAATCCATGGGAATTCTGCCCATTCCATGGTCCAAAATCTTACAAATTAGGAGAAACCTCCAATGTCCCTGAGGCCATCCCAATAGTGTAGGTCGCCCGGAACAAACAAGGGCTGTCTGACACCAGCTGATATTCGACCTCCACTCATAGCATAGATGGATGTCCCCAGAGAAGAAGATTGAATCAACAGTATCCTAGGCCATAATAGGATCCATTGCTTTGGGTTACAGGCATATGTCCTCAAAAGCCTGATTCCAATACGAGCATAGGGGTTTGCCTGGGGCACCCATCAGAACTCATCTTCTCTCCACAAGGAAACCTGTGCTTGGGAGCCATGTCCAAAGCTTAGGAGAGTACTTCAGGGTCCCGGTGCCACCGCCCCATTCCAAGGCCCTCATGGACACAAAAACACATTAGGACCCATCCTCAAAAAGTCCATTACAACTCAGCCAGCCCGTTTGCTCCGGCAGAGCCATCAGATCTAAACTGTCTTGTTGCTAGGAGACAATAGGAATGCGAGGCGGGCTTCCCAGGCATCCATCCGCGAACGGTGCTCTGGAGTCATTCCATATGGGATGTCCTGGAGCTGTCCAACAAGTCTCAATTGTCCCGCAGAAGGAATCCTTGAAGGGGGCATCCCACAACTCCCAACGTGGGAAAAACTCAATGGCCTCGAGATTCCGCTCCCTTCATGAAGCGGCCGTCATGCACAGAAACTCCACCCTGAGCCAACGTCTGATCCTCGCCCTGACTTCAGATGCATGAGATATTGGTTCAGATCTGTAGGGGGTAACTGCCGTGCCTCGCCCTGAAACCCAAGTCTAGCTTGTCTTCTCAGACTTCCGTCCTCACTCTCCTGGCCCCGAAGCCCTCAGGTTTGGCAATTCCGGACCCACAATGCAGCACTCTGTCTGCCCTCTAGAAAAAAAATTATTGCCTCATGAGCTTCCCAGGCACCTTAAATGAGGATCAACGTACAAAGCACTCAACTTTACCCAAATTATATAGTCTAACCTGGGCACTAATGCACTGTCGAACACAACCTGAGCCCGGACCTCCTGACCAACACCCAGAAAGCTGAACGCACACTGATCACATAAAAACCGCCATGGCCTTAGGTCATCATCTCTTCCCTACCTCAATTTTAAGGCTTCAGAACCGAGACCTTATTTCCAATCACTGCCCAGGAGTGAGTGTGATGCTGAAATCAGAACTTCTCCTTACCCATGGCAAGAACCCTTTTGGTTGGCACGTTGTCCAACGATCAGTGTAGGAGAAACCAGCATTCACCCTGAGGCCCCGCCCATTCTTTATTGCGATGAGGGCATACAAACGCATTGTGACCCTCAGTATGAGTCCTGTCCTCCTGTAAGTGCTCTCAGTTGCTGGGCCATTAAATATCATAATGGGCTTGACATGTCCATAGGCCCCAATTTTTAACCAGATTTCTGATTGTCCAGTCGCCCCTCCGCAGGGCTCTACTCTGGAATCCCTCATTTGGTGGAACAACTGAGGGTAAAAAAGAATACAACAACAACAACAAAAAAACGGAATTCTTCCAGCCCACAGAATGACCCCAACTCTTCGGCCGGGGCCAAACCACCAGAGAGTAAGACTCGTCCATTTCCCATGAAGTCACCCAGAAATTCCACGACCATGAGTGACACGATATCCAGAGACAAAAACTTGAGCAGGAGCCTCACACTCGCCCTTCTTTCAAATCCCGAAGAGTTCTCCTCATGGTCTGTAGATCAGTCCTGCCATACCAATGACCCGAAACATAAGCCGAGATTGTGTTTTCAGACAACTGTCCAAACAGCCCTGGCCTACACAACCTACAGGCTCAGGCCCCTGGAGCCAAACCTGAGGACTGTACTTGCCCTCTCCAAGGGAATTGTGTGTGCCCATTCCAATGGCCACAACCCTTCTAAAAGGATAAACCTCCAAACTCCCTGATCCATCTCAATAGTGGTGGCTTCCCAGAAAAAACAGGGGCAATCTGAGCCCTATTGAGCACCTACCTACACTCAGTCCCATAGACAGATGTCCCCAGAGGTAAAAAGGAAACAACAGGCCCCTAGGCACTAATCAGATCCATTGCTTTGGTTTCCAGGCATCTCTCCTCAAGGCCTGGATTTCAAAAGCAGCATATAGCTGTTTCTTGACTCACCCATCAGAAAACATCTCATCTACACATGGGAAACTTGCACGTTGGAGCTGTGTCAAAGCCTCTGTTTAGGAGAACCCTTTAGGGCCCAAGTGCCACCGCATCATTCCAAGGTCTCCATAGACACAAAGCACATTAGGACCCATCCCCAGGGGTGTCCATTTCAACACAGCGTCCTCGGTAGCTCCCCACAGATCCAGGAGATCTAACCTGTCTTGTTGCTAGGAGACAATTGGAATGCGAGGTGGGCTACCCAGCCATCCATCCTTAGAACCCTGCTCAGAATCATTGGCCTGGAGCCAAACAACAGGTCTCAATTGTCCTGCAGCAGACTCTCTGCAGTTTGGAGCTCCTCACAACTCCCATCGTGGGAAAACCCCCATGGCCTCGTGATGCCCCCCATTCATGAAGGGGCCATCAGGGACAGAAACTCCAACCTGAGCGATCGTCTGATCCTCGCCCTGACTTCAGATGCACGAGATCTCGATTCAGGTCTGTAGATTGTGCCTGCCATGGCCTCACCCAGAAACCTAAGCCTAGCTTGTGTTCTCAGACTCTTGTCGTCAGACTACTGGCCCAAAAGCCCTCCAATTTGGCATTCCAGAACTACAATGCAGCACTCTGCCGGCCCTCCAGAAGAAAAACATTGTCCTCCTGGGCTACCCAATTACCCCAAATGAGGATCAACCTGCACCGACCTTGGCTGTACCCCAAATATATAGGCTGACCAGGGCACTAATGCCCTTTCTGACACAGCCTGAGCCTGGAACCCCTGGCCCCTACCATACAGCTGGCCGCACACTGAGCACATCGAGCCGCCATGGCCTTAGGTCGTCATCTCTTCCCAACCTCGGTTTTCAGGTTTCAGAACCTAGACCTTATCCCCAATCACTGCCCAGGGTTGAAGGTGATGCAGAAATCAGAACTCCTTCCCCATGGCAAAAAACCTTGTGGTTGGCATGTCGTCCAACTTTCAGCATAGTTGAAAACGGTGTGGCCCATGAGGCCCTGCCCATGCTCGCGGGCCACATTGGTCACAAACACACATTGTGACCCTCAGGCTGAGCCCAGTCCTGAAGTAAGGCCACTCAGTGGCTGGATGAAGAGATTTCATATTGGGCTTGCCATGCCCCTAGGCCCCATTTTTTAACCATAGTTCGGATTGTCCCTTCAGTCTTCCACACAGCTATGCTTTGGGATTCCTATTTTGGTGGGACACCTGAGGTAACAAAACTGAAATGAGTCCTCCCATCCCACAGATTGACGAAAAGCAATTGGGAATCGGGCCAAATCCTCAGAGAGGAAGATTCGTCCATGGCCCATGAGGTCTCCCGGACATTCCACGGCCATCGCTGATACAAAATCCAGAGACAAAAGCCTGCGCAAGCGCCTCAGACTCGCACTTTCTTCATATCCTGAAGAGTTCTTCTCATGGTGTGTAGATCGGGCCTGCCATACCTACGTCCCCAAACCGAAGCTGAGTTTGTGTTTTCAGACTTCTGTCCTCAAAGTCTTGGGCCACAAACCCTCGACGCTGGGCCCCTGGAGCCACACATTAGGACTGTGCCTACCAATCCATGGGAATTCTGCCCATTCCATGGTCCAAAATCGTACAAATTAGGAGAAACCTTCAAACTCCCTGAGGCCATCCCAATAGTGTAGGTCGCCCGGAACAAACAAGGGCTGTCTGACACCAGCTGATAATCGACCTCCACTCATACCATAGATGGATGACCCAGAGAAGAAGATTGAACCAGACAGGACTCTAGGCCATTATAGGATCCATTGCTTTGGGTTACAGGCATGTGTCCTCAAAAGCCTGATTCCAATACGAGCATAGGGGTTTTCCTGAGGCACCCATCACAACTCATCTCGTCTCCACAAGAAACCTGTGCATGGGAGCCATGTCCAAAGCTTAGGAGAGTACTTCAGGGTCCCGGTGCCACCGCCCCATTCCAAGGTCCTCATGGACACGAAACCACATTAGGACCTATCCTCAGGAAAGTCCATTTCAACTCAGCCACCCCGGTTGCTCCAGCAGAGCCATCAGATCTAAACTGTCTTGTTGCTAGGAGACATTTGGAATGCGAGGCGGGCTTCCCAGGCATCCATCCGCGAACGGTGCTCTGGAGTCATTCCATATGGGATGTCCTGGAGCTGTCCAACAGGTCTCAATTGTCCCGCAGAAGTAATCCTTGAAGGGGCACATCCCACAACTCCCAACGTGGGAAAACCTCAATGGCCTCGAGATTCCGCTCCCTTCATGAAGCGGCCGTCATGCACAGAAACTCCAACCTGAGCCAACGTCTGATCCTCGCCCTGACTTCAGATGCATGAGATATTGGTTCAGATCTGCAGGGGGTACCTGCCGTGCCCTCGCCCTGAAACCCAAGTCTAGCTTGTCTTCTCAGACTTCCGTCCTCACACTCCTGGCTCCGAAGACCTCAAGTTTGGCAATTCCGGACCCACAATGCAGCACCCTGCCTGCCCTCTAGAAAAAAAATTAGTGCCTCATGAGCTTCCCAGGCACCTTAAATGAGGATAAACTTACACAGCACTCGACTTTACCCAAATTATATAGTCTAACCTGGGCACTAATGCACTATCGAACACAACCTGAGCCCGGACCTCCTGACCAACACCAAGAAAGCTGACCGCACACTGAGCACATAAAACCCGCCATGGCCTTAGGTCATCATCTCTTCCCTACCTCATTTTTCAGGCTTCAGAACCGAGACCTTATCTCCAATCACTGCCCAGGGGTGAATGTGATGCAGAAATCAGAGCTCCTCCTTACCCATGGCAAGAACCCTTGTGGTTGGCACGTTTTCCAACGTTCAGTGTAGGAGAAACCAGCATTCACCCTGAGGCCCCGCCCATTCTTGAGTGCGACGAGGGCATACACACGCATTGTGACCCTCAGCATGAGTCCTGTCCTCTAGTAAGTGCTCTCAGTGGCTGGACCATTAGATATCATAACGGGCTTTACATGTCTCTAGGCCCCAATTTTTAACCAGATTTCTTATAGTCCAGTCGCCCCTCCCCAGGGCTTTACTCTGGAATCCCTCATTTGGTGGGACACCTGAGGTTAAAAAAAAATACAACAACAACAACAAAAAAACGGAATTCTTCCAGCCCACAGATGACCCCAACTCTTTGGACGGGGCCAAACCACTAGAGAGTAAGACTCGTCCATTTCCCATGAAGTCACCCAGAAATTCCACGACCATGAGTGACACGATATCCAGAGACAAAAATGTGAGCAGGAGCCTCACACTCGCCTTTCTTTCAAATCCCAAAGAGTTCTCCTCATGGTCTGTAGATCAGTCCTGCCATACCAATGACCCGAAACATAAGCCGAATTTGTGTTTTCAGACAACTGTCCAAACAGCCCTGGCCTACACAACCTACAAGCTCAGGCCCCTGGAGCCAAACCTGAGGACTGTACTTGCCCTCTCCAAGGGAATTGTGTGTGCCCATTCCAATGGCCACAACCCTTCTAATAGGATAAACCTCCAAACTCCCTGATCCATCTCAAAAGTGGTGGCTTCCCAGAAAAAACAGGGGCAATCTGAGCCCAACTGAGCACCTACCTACACTCAGTCCCATAGACAGATGGTAAAAAGGAAAGAACAGGCCCCTAGGCCCTAATCGGATCCATTGCCTTGGTTTCCAGGCATCTCTCCTCAGAGGCCTGGATTTCAAAAGCAGCATATAGCTGTTTTTTGACTCACCCATCAGAAAACATCTCATCTACACATGGGAAACTTGCACGTTGGAGCTGTGTCAAAGCCTCTGTTTAGGAGAATCCTTTAGGGCCCCAGTGTCACCGCTTCATTCCAAGGTCTCCATAGACACAAAAGCACATTAGGACCCATCCCCAGGGGTGTCCATTTCAACTCAGCGTCCTCGGTTGTTCCCCACAGATCCAGGAGATCTAACCTGTCTTGTTGCTAGGAGCCAATTGGAATGCAAGGTGGGCTACCCAGCCATCCATCCTTAGAACCCTGCTCAGAATCATTGGCCTGGAGCCAAACAACAGGTCTCAATTGATATGCAGAAGACTCTCTGCAGTTTGGAGCTTCTCACAACTCCCATCGTTGGAAAACCCCCATGGCCTTGTGATGCCCCCCCATTCATGAAGGGGCCATCAGGGACAGAAACTCCACCTGAGCGATCGTCTAATCCTCGCCCTGTCTTCAGATGCATGAGATCTCGATTCAGGTCTGTAGATTGTGCCTGCCATGGCCTCACCCAGAAACCCAAGCCTAGCTTGTGTTCTCAGACTTTTGTCGTCAGACTACTGGCCCACGAGCCCTCCAGTTTGGAAATCCAGAACTACAATGCAGCACTCTGTCGGCCCTCCAGAAGAAAAACATTGTCCTCTGGGGCTACCAAGTAACCCCAAATGAGGATCAACCTGCACCGAACTTGGCTGTACCCCAAATACATAGGCTGACCAGGGCACTAATGCCCTTTCTGACACAGCCTGAGCCTGTAACCCCTGGCCCCTCCCAGACAGCTGGCCGCACACTGAGCACATCGAGCCGCCATGGCCTTAGGTCGTCATCTCTTCCCAACCTTGGTTTTCAGGTTTCAGAACCTAGACCTTATCTCCAATCTCTGCCCAGGGTTGAAGGTGATGCAGAAAGCAGAACTCCTTCCCCATGGCACTAAACCTTGTGGTTGGCATGTTGTCCAAGTTCAGTGTAGATGAAACCACTGTGGCCCATGAGGTCCCGCCCATGCTCGCGGGCCACATTGCTCACAAACACACATTGTGACCCTCAGGCTGAGCCCAGTCCTGAAGTAAGGCCACTCAGTGGCTGGATGAAGAGATAGCATATTGGGCTTGCCATGCCCCTGGGCCCCAATTTTTAACCATAGTTCGTGTTGTCCCTTCAGTCTTCCCCACGGCTTGGCTTTGGAATTCCTCTTTTGGTGGGACACCTGAGGTAACAAAACTGAAATGAGTTTTCCCATCCCACAGATTGACGAAAAGCAATTGGGAATCGGGCCAAATCCTCAGAGAGGAAGATTCGTCCATGGCCCATGAGGCCTCCCCGACATTCCACGGCCATCGCTGATACAAAATCCAGAGACAAAAGCCTGCGCAAGCGCCTCAGACTCGCACTTTCTTCATATCCTGAAGAATTCTTCTCATAGTTTGTAGATCGGGCCTGCCATACCTACGTTTCCAAACCTAAGCTGAGTTTGTGTTTTCAGACTTCTGTCCTCAAAGTCTTGGGCCACACACCCTCCAGGCTGGGCCCCTGGAGCCACACATTAGGACTGTGCCTACCAATCCATGGGAATTCTGCCCATTCCATGGTCCAAAATCGTACAAATTAGGAGAAACCTCCAAACTCCCTGAGGCCATCCCAATAGTGTAGGTCGCCCGGAACAAACAAGGGCTGTCTGACACCAGCTGATAATCGACCTCCACTCAAGCCATAGATGGATGTCCCCAGAGAAGGAGATTGAACCAGTCAGGACCCTAGGCCATAATAGGATCCATTGCTTTGGTTTACAGTCATGTGTCCTCAAAAGCCTGATTCCAATACGAGCATAGGGGTTTTCCTGAGGCACCCATCAGAACTCATCTCGTCTCCACAAGGAAACCTGTGCATGGGAGCCATGTCCAAAGCTTAGGAGAGTACTTCAGGGTCCCGGTACCACCGCCCCATTCCAAGGCCCACATGGACACAAAAACACATTAGGACCTATCCTCAGGAAAGTCCATTTCAACTCAGCCACCCCAGTTGCTCCGGCAGAGCCATCAGATCTAAACTGTCTTGTTGCTAGGAGACAATTGGAATGCGAGGCGGGCTTCCAAGGCATCCATCCGCGAATGGTGCTCTGGAGTCATTCCATATGGGATGTCCTGGAGCTGTCCAACAGGTCTCAATTGTCCCGCAGAAGGAATCCTTGAAGGGGCACATCCCACAACTCCCAACGTGGGAAAACCTCAATGGCCTCGAGATTCCGCTCCCTTCATGAAGCGGCCGTCATGCACAGAAACTCCAACCTGAGCCAACGTCTGATCCTCGCCCTGACTTCAGATGCATGAGATATTGGTTCAGATCTGCAGGGGGTACCTGCCGTGCCCTCGCCCTGAAACACAAGTCTAGCTTGTCTTCTCAGACTTCCGTCCTCACACTCCTGGCCCCGAAGCCCTCAAGTTTGGCAATTCCGGACCCACAATGCAGCACCCTGCCTGCCCTCTAGAAAAAAAATTATTGCCTCATGAGCTGCCCAGGCACCTTAAACGAGGATAAACCTACACAGCACTCGACTTTACCCAAATTATATAGTCTAACCTGGGCATTAATGCACTGTCGAACACAAGCTGAGCCCGGACCTTTTGATCAACACCCTGAAAGCTGACCACACACTGAGCACATAAAACCCGCCATGGCCTTAGGTCATCATCTCTTCCCTACCTCAGTTTTAAGGCTTCAGAACCGAGACCTTATCTCCAATCACTGCCCAGGGGTGAGTGTGATGCAGAAATGAGAACTCATCCTTACCCATGGCAAGAACCCTTGTGGTTGGCACGTTGTCCAACGTTCAGTGTAGGAGAAACCAGCATTCAACCTGAGGCCCCGCCCATTCTTGATTGTGACGAGGGCATACACACGCATTGTGACCCTCAGCATGAGTCCTGTCCTCTAGTAAGTCCTCTCAGTGGATGGACCATTAGATGTCATAATGGGCTTGACATGTCCCTAGGCCCCAATTTTTAACCAGATTTCTGATTGTCCAGTCGCCCCTCCCCATGGTTCTACTCTGGAATCCCTCATTTGGTGGGACACCTGAGGTTAAAAAAGAAAACCACAACAACAACAACAAAAATGGTCTTCTTCCAGCCCACAGAATGACCCCAAACTCTTTGGACAGGGCCAAACTACCTGAGATTATGACTCGTCCATTTCCCATGAAGTCACCCAGAAATTCCACGACCATGAGTGACACGATATCCAGAGACAAAAACTTGAGCAGGAGCCTCACACTCGCTTTTCTTTCAAATCCCGAAGAGTTCTTCTCATGGTCTGTATGTCAGTCCTGCCATACCAATGACCCGAAACATAAGCCGAGTTTGTGTTTTCAGACAACTGTCCAAACAGCCCTGGCCTACACAACCTACAGGCTCAGGCCCCTGGAGCCAAACCTGAGGACTGTACTTGTCCGCTCCAAGGGGATTGTGTTTGCCCATTCCAATGGCCACAACCCTTCTAATAGGATAAACCTCCAAAGTCCCTGATCCATCTCAATAGTGGTGGCTTCCCAGGAAAAACAGGGGCAATCTAGCCCAACTGAGACCTCCCTGCACTCAGACCCATAGACTGATGGCCCCAGAGTAAAAAAGGAAAGAACAGGCCCCTAGGCACTAAGATCCATTGCTTTGCTTTCCAGGCATCTCTCCTCAGAGGCCAGGATTTCAAAAGCAGCATATAGCTGTTTCTTGACTCACCCATCAGAAAACATCTCATCTACACATGGGAAACTTGCACGTTGGAGCTGTGTCAAAGCCTCTGTTTAGGAGAACCCTTTAGGGCCCCAGTGCCACCGCTTCATTTTAAGGTCTCCATAGACACAAAAGCACAATAGGACCCATCCCCAGGGGTGTCCATTTCAACTCAGCGTCCTCGGTTGCTCCCCACAGATCCAGGAGATCTAACCTGTCTTGTTGCTAGGAGACAATTGGAATGCGAAATGAGCTACCCAGCCATCCATCCTTAGAACCCTGCTCAGAATCATTGGCCTGGAGCCAAACAACAGGTCTCAATTGTCCTGCAGAAGACTCTCTGCAGTTTGGAGCTTCTCACAACTCCCATCATGGGAAAACCCGCATGGCCTCGTGATGCCCCCCCATTCATGAAGGGGCCATCAGGGACAGAAACTCCAACCTGAGCGATCGTCTGATCCTTGCCCTGACTTCAGATGCACGAGATCTCGATTCAGGTCTGTAGATTGTGCCTGCCATGGCCTCACAGAGAAACCTAAGCCTAGCTTGTGTTCTCAGACTTTTGTCGTCAGACTACTGGCCCACAAGCCCTCCAGTTGGCAATCCAGAACTACAATGCAGCACTCTGCCTGCCTTCCAGAAGAAAATCATTGTCCTCTGGGGCTACCCAGTAACCCCAAATGAGGATCAACCTGCACCGATCTTGGCTGTACCCCAAATACATAGGCTGACCAGGGCACTAATGCCCTTTCTGACACAGCCTGAGCCTTGACCCCCTGGCCCCTCCCAGACAGCTGGCCGCACACTGAGCACATCGATCCGCCATGGCCTTAGTTCGTCATCTCTTCCCAACCTCGGTTTTCAGGTTTCAGAACCTAGACCTTATCTCCAATCACTGCCCAGGGTTGAAGGTGATGCAGAAATCAGAACTCCTTCCCCATGGCAAGAAACCTTGTGGTTGGCATGTTGTCCAACGTTCAGTGTAGTTGAAACCAGTGTGGCTCATATGTCCCCGCCCATGCTCCCGGGCCACATTGGTCACCAACACACATTGTGACCCTCAGGCTGAGCCCAGTCCTCAAGGAAGGCCACTCAGTGGCTGGATGAAGAGATAGCATATTGGGCTTGCCATGCCCCTAGGTCCCAATTTTTAACCTTGGTTCGGGTTGTCCCTTCAGTCTTCCCCACGGCTTTGCTTTGGAATTCCTCTTTTGGTGGGACACCTGAGGTAACAAACCTGAAAGGAGACCTCCCATCCCACAGATTGACGAAAAGCAATTGGGTATCGGGCAAAATCCTCAGAGAGGAAGATTCGTCCATGGCCTATAAGGCCTCCCCGACATTCCACGGCCATCGCTGATACAAAATCCAGAGACAAAATCCTGAGCAAGCGCCTCAGACTCGCACTTTCTTCATATCCTGAAGATTTCTTCTCATGGTTTGTAGATCGGGCCTGCCATACCTACGTCCCCAAACCTAAGCTGAGTTTGTGTTTTCAGACTTCTGTCCTCAAAGTCTTGGGCCACACACCCTCTAGGCTTGGCCCCTGCAGCCACACATTAGGACTGTGCCTACCAATCCATGGGAATTCTGCCCATTCCATGGTCCAAAATCTTACAAATTAGGAGAAACCTCCAATGTCCCTGAGGCCATCCCAATAGTGTAGGTCGCCCGGAACAAACAAGGGCTGTCTGACACCAGCTGATATTCGACCTCCACTCATAGCATAGATGGATGTCCCCAGAGAAGAAGATTGAATCAACAGTATCCTAGGCCATAATAGGATCCATTGCTTTGGGTTACAGGCATATGTCCTCAAAAGCCTGATTCCAATACGAGCATAGGGGTTTGCCTGGGGCACCCATCAGAACTCATCTTCTCTCCACAAGGAAACCTGTGCTTGGGAGCCATGTCCAAAGCTTAGGAGAGTACTTCAGGGTCCCGGTGCCACCGCCCCATTCCAAGGCCCTCATGGACACAAAAACACATTAGGACCCATCCTCAAAAAGTCCATTACAACTCAGCCAGCCCGTTTGCTCCGGCAGAGCCATCAGATCTAAACTGTCTTGTTGCTAGGAGACAATAGGAATGCGAGGCGGGCTTCCCAGGCATCCATCCGCGAACGGTGCTCTGGAGTCATTCCATATGGGATGTCCTGGAGCTGTCCAACAAGTCTCAATTGTCCCGCAGAAGGAATCCTTGAAGGGGGCATCCCACAACTCCCAACGTGGGAAAAACTCAATGGCCTCGAGATTCCGCTCCCTTCATGAAGCGGCCGTCATGCACAGAAACTCCACCCTGAGCCAACGTCTGATCCTCGCCCTGACTTCAGATGCATGAGATATTGGTTCAGATCTGTAGGGGGTAACTGCCGTGCCTCGCCCTGAAACCCAAGTCTAGCTTGTCTTCTCAGACTTCCGTCCTCACTCTCCTGGCCCCGAAGCCCTCAGGTTTGGCAATTCCGGACCCACAATGCAGCACTCTGTCTGCCCTCTAGAAAAAAAATTATTGCCTCATGAGCTTCCCAGGCACCTTAAATGAGGATCAACGTACAAAGCACTCAACTTTACCCAAATTATATAGTCTAACCTGGGCACTAATGCACTGTCGAACACAACCTGAGCCCGGACCTCCTGACCAACACCCAGAAAGCTGAACGCACACTGATCACATAAAAACCGCCATGGCCTTAGGTCATCATCTCTTCCCTACCTCAATTTTAAGGCTTCAGAACCGAGACCTTATTTCCAATCACTGCCCAGGAGTGAGTGTGATGCTGAAATCAGAACTTCTCCTTACCCATGGCAAGAACCCTTTTGGTTGGCACGTTGTCCAACGATCAGTGTAGGAGAAACCAGCATTCACCCTGAGGCCCCGCCCATTCTTTATTGCGATGAGGGCATACAAACGCATTGTGACCCTTAGTATGAGTCCTGTCCTCCTGTAAGTGCTCTCAGTTGCTGGGCCATTAAATATCATAATGGGCTTGACATGTCCATAGGCCCCAATTTTTAACCAGATTTCTGATTGTCCAGTCGCCCCTCCGCAGGGCTCTACTCTGGAATCCCTCATTTGGTGGAACAACTGAGGGTAAAAAAGAATACAACAACAACAACAAAAAAACGGAATTCTTCCAGCCCACAGAATGACCCCAACTCTTTGGCCGGGGCCAAACCACCAGAGAGTAAGACTCGTCCATTTCCCATGAAGTCACCCAGAAATTCCACGACCATGAGTGACACGATATCCAGAGACAAAAACTTGAGCAGGAGCCTCACACTCGCCCTTCTTTCAAATCCCGAAGAGTTCTCCTCATGGTCTGTAGATCAGTCCTGCCATACCAATGACCCGAAACATAAGCCGAGATTGTGTTTTCAGACAACTGTCCAAACAGCCCTGGCCTACACAACCTACAGGCTCAGGCCCCTGGAGCCAAACCTGAGGACTGTACTTGCCCTCTCCAAGGGAATTGTGTGTGCCCATTCCAATGGCCACAACCCTTCTAAAAGGATAAACCTCCAAACTCCCTGATCCATCTCAATAGTGGTGGCTTCCCAGAAAAAACAGGGGCAATCTGAGCCCTATTGAGCACCTACCTACACTCAGTCCCATAGACAGATGTCCCCAGAGGTAAAAAGGAAACAACAGGCCCCTAGGCACTAATCAGATCCATTGCTTTGGTTTCCAGGCATCTCTCCTCAAGGCCTGGATTTCAAAAGCAGCATATAGCTGTTTCTTGACTCACCCATCAGAAAACATCTCATCTACACATGGGAAACTTGCACGTTGGAGCTGTGTCAAAGCCTCTGTTTAGGAGAACCCTTTAGGGCCCAAGTGCCACCGCATCATTCCAAGGTCTCCATAGACACAAAGCACATTAGGACCCATCCCCAGGGGTGTCCATTTCAACACAGCGTCCTCGGTAGCTCCCCACAGATCCAGGAGATCTAACCTGTCTTGTTGCTAGGAGACAATTGGAATGCGAGGTGGGCTACCCAGCCATCCATCCTTAGAACCCTGCTCAGAATCATTGGCCTGGAGCCAAACAACAGGTCTCAATTGTCCTGCAGCAGACTCTCTGCAGTTTGGAGCTCCTCACAACTCCCATCGTGGGAAAACCCCCATGGCCTCGTGATGCCCCCCATTCATGAAGGGGCCATCAGGGACAGAAACTCCAACCTGAGCGATCGTCTGATCCTCGCCCTGACTTCAGATGCACGAGATCTCGATTCAGGTCTGTAGATTGTGCCTGCCATGGCCTCACCCAGAAACCTAAGCCTAGCTTGTGTTCTCAGACTCTTGTCGTCAGACTACTGGCCCAAAAGCCCTCCAATTTGGCATTCCAGAACTACAATGCAGCACTCTGCCGGCCCTCCAGAAGAAAAACATTGTCCTCCTGGGCTACCCAATTACCCCAAATGAGGATCAACCTGCACCGACCTTGGCTGTACCCCAAATATATAGGCTGACCAGGGCACTAATGCCCTTTCTGACACAGCCTGAGCCTGGAACCCCTGGCCCCTACCATACAGCTGGCCGCACACTGAGCACATCGAGCCGCCATGGCCTTAGGTCGTCATCTCTTCCCAACCTCGGTTTTCAGGTTTCAGAACCTAGACCTTATCCCCAATCACTGCCCAGGGTTGAAGGTGATGCAGAAATCAGAACTCCTTCCCCATGGCAAAAAACCTTGTGGTTGGCATGTCGTCCAACTTTCAGCATAGTTGAAAACGGTGTGGCCCATGAGGCCCTGCCCATGCTCGCGGGCCACATTGGTCACAAACACACATTGTGACCCTCAGGCTGAGCCCAGTCCTGAAGTAAGGCCACTCAGTGGCTGAATGAAGAGATTTCATATTGGGCTTGCCATGCCCCTAGGCCCCATTTTTTAACCATAGTTCGGATTGTCCCTTCAGTCTTCCACACAGCTATGCTTTGGGATTCCTATTTTGGTGG